>NC_056750.1:535715064-536015064 GCF_019279795.1 Protopterus annectens
AGGAAGGTCAAAGACAAGAGTTTTAAAACAGTATTTTTTTTTATTTAAATTAACAGCCATGGCCAGCTTTACATACAGGCAAACTAGCTGGCCTAGGTGCTGTAATGTTATTTATTTACTTTCTAAAAGTTTAATTTAAAATGATACGCAGTGCATACTTTCTTTATTTAGCATCTGTTGACTGTGAAAGTCTGACTAGGACAGAGCCTATTTTCAGCAAAGGCCCGGGGAGAAATGCTCCAGTTGCATGTCTTTGGAATGTGGGAGGAAACTGTAATACCTGAAGGAAATCCATGCAAATGCAGGAAGGACCTCCAGATGTCATACAGAAGGCACCCCAGCTGAGAGTTGAACTACAGAACCTCTTGCTGTGAGGTGACAATGGTAACTTCCACACCATTGTACTGTCCAGTTCTCAAATGTACCACTTTTGGCAGTTCATGTCAATTTTCATCCTTGGTCAAATGAATTTCACAACACATTGATTGCTCCCATTCTACTCCCTGCCTTAAGCTAGTGCTCTTTTATTGGCATGTGTCATCGTCACTGGATAAGACTACTAGCATCTGATCAGGTGAAAAGGTGAGACAGCATAAAAAAAAAAAAAAAAACACAGAGTGTAAACAACATTAATGTACCGGTGTACTTAATTGCAGAAGTCCATATATTTTTCTTTTCTTGTGCAAAAGAGTAAAGAACTTGATGCTTATCTCCACTTTCCAGCAAGGTCATTAAGTGACCTGGTATCTGGAATGGGAAGAAAACTGTTGACATTGTTGTACAGATAAGAGAAAGCTGGTGTGGTGACAGTCTGCATTGTCATGAAATGGAGATAAGTCGTTGAGTCGTCACAGTCAGTCCCAGTAAGTCAGATTTTTTCCCCATTCCATTGCTTACTTCATTCTTCACCAAGTCACATAGAGAATAGTAATGTGCATATT
The DNA here is from genome assembly GCF_019279795.1 of Protopterus annectens. NCBI lineage: Eukaryota > Metazoa > Chordata > Ceratodontiformes > Protopteridae > Protopterus > Protopterus annectens. The sequence continues at coordinate 535,716,006 of NC_056750.1, forward strand.
CCCCAGATCTGTTTTCTAAAATTGATGATCTTTTTTTTTTCCTGATATAATGTGACCTTTTTAAGTACTGGGAAAAAACATGCCCCCAGAGAAAAAGGAAACTGATGTGTGTTGTGGCTTTCCTTGAGCAGCAGTGCCATTAATAATTTGATACTGGTATATCAAAATTCTTGTGATGTAGCGTTGGCTAGTGGTGCTAGACTAAAAACAAAGTATGTTCAGAATGTATATTTAATCAGGGAAGCATTTATACCCAATACTAGTGGGTACAGAGTTCTAGACAAATGGGCAAAAAAAAAAAAAATGTTTGCTGACATTTTAAAGGAGGCATTGACAATGATGTTCTAAGATGCGGAGCTGGAGCGGGAGCACTCTTGAGTTTGGATTGCTAAACAGAATAGGTGTGACAAGGATGAGACCATCAACTAAGTAAATGGAACAGAGATATACAGGAATCTAGTCTGCTGAGGGAGAAAAATGAATTCAGTATAAAGAAAGAGAATATTTGGCTATCCTTCTATTGTTCAAAGTGCTGTATGTTTGTCCTAGATTGATTTATGAAGATAACAAGGCAGTATATAAGCTGGGGGATAATACAGTTTCCCTGTGGCATTTCTTATTTCTTTAGAAAAAAAGACTAACAACTTTATAAGTAGCTTTTTGTTATTTTGCTATGGATTTCAACTATATGAGGTTGATCTGGGATGAAGGAGACAAAGCAAAACCCAAGCATTTAAATGACTGTATATGTCATTTGGAGGTATAAGAGGCTGCCTACACATTAAAGATGATTACATTTAAAAGCTTTGTAATTAGGGACATCCAGCTCTCAAAAAATGCAATAACTACTCACCTCACCTCACAGACCATTCCTTAGGCGGCCATCACACAATTATCCTTTGACTTCTCTGTTTCCCACTGTTGTTATACGTATTCAAGTTTTCAAAGCATCCATTATTCCAAGATGAAGCAACACAGTTTGAAGTTTATTTTATTTCTGCAAAGCTGTGCATTGTTCAAGAACTTTAACCTTTACAAGGAGCCTAAAGTAACTAGCACAGTTTGTATTTTTCTTTCCCCAGAAATATACAATTTTTTCTTAGGTTTGTTTTTTGTTTAACTTGACAGATTTCATTACATATTGCATTTTGTGTCCAGTAGATTTAGTGACCTTTGTTTATACAAGCTGTAGTAATAGGATTCAAACTAATCCACATCTCTCTCTTTTCCGTTTATGCACCATGTAGTGCATAGGGCAATGAGCACCTTTCAGCACTTGTTTCTGCAGCAGTTACAGGTTTTTACTGGCTCAGGTAGCTAGCCCAAGGCCCAACCCTCCTCAGAGGATGCATCATACACACTTGCACGCACACACACACACCCCTAGGGCTGATTTAGAGTGTCCAATCCACCGACTGCATGTCTTTGGAATGTGAAGGAAACCAGAGCACCCAGAAGAAACCACACAAATGCAGGGAGGACATGTAGACTCCACACAGAAGGCACCCCAGCTGAGAATCAAAACAGAGAACCCCTTGCTGTGAGGCAACAGTGCTAACTGCTACATCGTTGCACCATTCAATTTACATATTTTACATGATTCAAGTTCATGTCTCTAACTTCTGTACTGTATGGTATATTCGTGTAGAGCTCTCTCAATACATCTCATCCATGGAACTTGCACTGTTTTACTGCCTTCTTTATGGGCACAAAAAAAGAAGTTATGTACTCACCATAATGTTCCATGTTTGTTGTCCTTGATTTCACCTTCCTTCTTGCTCTTTGGGTTCAGAGCCGACCCTTGGCTCTGACTCGGCCATATACTATATATAGCTCGAGAGCTTTTACTAGCTCGAGGCTAGCCCCTATCCCAGCATGCCTAGCGGTAGTTACCCAGATTTCGTTTGTGATAACCCAGTACTAGACCATGCAATTAGACAAGAGATATACTCTATTTTACATATCAGATGACACTTACATATAAAGGCGTAACCCCTCCGCAAGAGTAAGAAGAGGAGACTAGGACTAACCAAAAGGTAAGGTAAAAAGGAAACCCAGCCAGTATAACCCATAAAAACAAGGGATTCCTCTCAATCCTCCAGGAAGAGGGAAGGAGGTTGGGATGCAAGAAGGAAGGCGAGATCAAGGACAACAAACATGGAAAGTTATGGTGAGTACATAACTTCTTTATGTTATGTTGTCCATATCTCACCTTCATTCTTGCTGTTTGGGACAGCATCCCCAGCACCTGATTCTTGGGTGGTTCACTGGAAAAAACTCTTCAGGACAGTGGAACCAAAGGATGCCCTGTTCCAGGAGGCCACATCTACTTTGTAGTAAGTGATAAAGGTATGAGGATTAGCCCATGTAGCTGCTGCACAGATCGAATCCAAAGGCAGTCTGGCTTGAAAAGCAATAGAGGTAGCCAAGGCCCTTTTTGAGTGTCCTTTAATTTTCCCTGGAAGTTTTTGTTTACGCAAATCATAGACATGTTTTATAGTGTCTGAAAGACACTTTGATAAAGTCACCTTTGAGACTGCACAACCTTTTTTATTGTCCACAAAGGATATGAAGAATTGGTCAGATTTTCTAAAGTCCTTGGTCCTCTGTAAACAGAAACGTAACTGTCTATGAACATCGTATTGATGAAGCTTATACTCTGCCTTGTTGCCATAATTGGGGAAGAAAACAGGAAGCTCTATGGATTGATTCAAATTGTAGTCAGAACATACCTTGGGTAAGAAAGAGGGGTTGGTTCTGAGAGAAACCCGACCTTTATGGAAAATCAAGTACAGGGGATGAATAGATAAGGCCTGTAATTCTGAAACCTTTCTAGCTGAGGCAGTTGCAACAAAGAAAACGGTCTTCCAAGTCAGAAATTTGAGCAGACAAGAAGCAGATGGTTCAAAGAGGGGGGGGGGTCAGACCGTCTAAAACTAAATTTAGAATAAAGCAAAAACCAACAACCAACAACCAAAACCAGAACTTGGGTCCACTTAAGAAGTCACAAAGCACAAAAAATACACAGAAGGATCCAAGGACGACCAAAGGCTTCCAAAATAAATCTGTCTTTAATGTACAAAATACAAAAGCGTAAGCACTTTCATAGCAAAGCTACTTCATTGTCCTTGGATCCTTCTGTGTATTTTTTTAAATTAAATTTAGATCCTAGGGGGAGAGAGGTTCTCTTATTGGAGGTCTTAAGAGGGTAGTACCTAGAAATGCCTTGCATAGCCCATGGGACATGATATTGGACCCCATTTTTCCCATATGGAAATTAGAAATGGCAGCTAACTGAACTCGGATAGTAGCTGCAGCTACTCCTTGCTCAAAGGTTTCAGCAAGAAATTCAAGAATCTTTGAAATGGGAGCAGTAAAGGGATCACCCTGATTTTTACCTGCCCAACAAGAGAACCTCTTCCATTTACTAGCATAAAATTTCCTAGTAGTGGGCTTATGGGAGGAAACACTGGGAAGCCTAGCTAAGACTGGAAGTGGAGAAACCAAGCTGTGAGCTTGAGAGTTTGAATGGAAGGATGGAGAGCCCCCGACTGATGTATCAAAAGATCTGGCGCTGGGTCCAGGATCCAAGGCTCCCCCTGCAGGTGAGGCCACAGGAATGGGATCCATATCTAATGAGGCCAGTAAGGGTCAATAAGGATTAGCTTACAACCCAATGACTGTGCTTTCTGAAGAACCCTGGGGATCAGGGGAAATGGTGGAAAGGCGTAAAGCAGTCCCGGGGGCCAATTGTGAACAAGTCCCTGGGTGACTGTCCTGGTGGTTGGACTAGGGCAAAGTAGCTGATGCATTTGTTGTTGAGGGGGGTGGCAAACAGATCAAAGCATGGCTAGCCCCATTTGTGAAAAATCAATTCCGCAACTTCCTGCTTCAGGAATCACTCGTGAGGCATCAGGATAGCCTGACTGAGCTTGGCCGTTATCATGCTGGATTTCCCCGGGATGTGCATTGCAACCAGAAAGCATTGGGAAGACATCGCCCACTGCCAAACTTGTACAGCGTCTCGACACAAGGGTAAGATCTGGTTCCACCCTGTTTCTTGATGTACCATATTACCGTCATATTGTCCGTCTGAATTGCTACAGTCCCTGTAGGTAGAGAGTCCTGAAGTGCTTGTAACACCAGAAGCACAGCTCTCATCTCCAGGACATTCATGTGCAAGTGGTACTCGTGTTCCTGCCAAGTCCCTTGAACAGTCTGTCCCAGATAATGCCCCCCTCACTCTATCTGAGAAGCATCCGTGGTCACTGTGGCTATAGGTTGGGGGGTAGAAACGGCCTGCCTATTGTTACCATGGGGGAGTGAACCCACCACTCCAGATCCTTTTTGCAGGATTCCGTGATCAGAATCTGATGTGACATGGGTAAATCTTGGAAAGACCATTGTGCAAATAGGAGCCACTGTACAATTCACATGTGGAAGCGAGCCATAGGGACCAGAGTGACTGCTGCCACCAAAGAACCAAGGACCTTGAGGACAAATCTTGCTTGAATTCTCTTGTGTGTGAACAGCATGGCAACTTTGCGATGGAGCACTGATACTCTTTATTGAGGCAGCTTTGCTATCATGGCCCTTGTGTCTAAATCTGCCCCTATAAAGGTAATATGTTGACAAGGTAACAAGGCAGACATTTTGTAGTTTATGTTAATCCCTAGTTGAGAACAAGAGCAAATTGTGGACTCCTTTGCCTTGATTAGTTGATGCTCGGTGGTGCAGTAATGAGCCAGTCATCTAGATATGGAAACAACCGAAATCCTAGACGCATCAGGTGAGCCATAACTACTGCCATGCATTTGAACACCCTGGGGGCTGTGATGAGATGAAAGGGCAGCACTCTGAACTGACAGTGACTGGCTCCGAGCCAGAAGCGTAGATATCTCCTTGACAGTCTGTCCATTTTTATGTGGTAGTACGCATCCTGGAGATCAATAGAGCACATCCAATTGTCCTGTCCCAGAAAGGGAAGAATGGACTTCAGAGTTACCATCCGGAACTTTGTTTTCTTGACTGATTTGTTCAGCCTGCTGAGATCCAATATGGGTCTCCAGTTCCCTGTTTTCTTTGGAACTAAAAAGAACCTTGAGTAAGTTCCAGATCCGATTTGGTCTGCGGGGCGGGGAGTTCCTGGATGACTCTTTTTCTTAGCAACCTTGGAACTTCTAGGTTTGCTTGATCCCAAGACTGGGTGGAACATCTGGGATAGAGTGTTGTCTTTCTGACAGGGGAAGCTGGGAGAGGGGGATACTGTAACCTCTGGATATTATCGAAAGTACCCATGTATCTTCTGTGATTGTCTGCCAGGCTTTTGGGTACAAGGATAATCTCCCCTCAACTGTCTCCGGAGTCGAACAGTCGGCCCTTCCTTCAAAAGTGCTGGAAGGACCTACCAGAGAAGGTATCTCTGATGCCCTGATTCTGTGGACCCCCCCCCCCCCTGCTGCGGGATCAGCGTCTTCCGTTATTTCTCACTCTCCCCCTGGGGGAAAAAATCTCCACGTGTGTCAGGCGAAGCTCCCTGGGATTTCCGGAACCACATTTTCCCGCTATTCTGGCCTTTAGGATAAGGCCTAGATGGAGCAGAAAAACATACTCCTATGGCAGAGAGAGTTTTGCCATACTGTTCACACCTGGAAAGAGTATCTTTTACCTGAGGCCCGAATAAGGATGAGCCGTCAAAGGGGGCATTGATAAAGGAAACCAAGAACCAACGAACCACAAACCAAAAAATCACTGAAAACGAAGTCCAAGCCAACAAAAATTTATTAACAACGGTAAAGCTTCACCAAACACAGTTCACCATTGACCTAGCTTTCGTCTCAAAACTCGGACTTCTTCAGAATGGTTGAACCAACTCCAAACACACTTAAATGCAGTATAATCCAATTACTTATTTAATTAAAATGTCAATTAAGCACAATCAATTATTGATAAAACCCCTACGAAACCTTTACTATAAAAACATGCCTAACCAGTGTTACCTGTCAACCCTATCATTAAAAATAATTTAATGTAAAACTGTAAGTTAAAGTGAAAGTCAAAAAATTATAGGTAAAAAATATATATGAATAATATATATATATATATATATATATATATATATATATATATATATATATATATATATATATATATATATATATATATGTATAATATAAATGAAAAAATGTACATTGGCATGTAATAGTGCCAAATACAAATACCATAAAAAGTGTGTGTATAAAAATAAAGTTAAAATTAATACAATAAATTTGTTTGGGACGAAACCTAGGTCAATGGTGAACTGTGTTCGGTGAAGCTTTACCGTTGTTAATAAATTTTTGTTGGCTTGGACTTCGTTTTCAGTGATTTTTTGGTTTGTGGTTCATTGGTTCTTGGTTTACTTGTCGATCTACATGGAGAACGATAGTCCTTCGGCTGACATCTTGGATTTATTGCAACGTATCAATGAACAACTTAAGGAGCATTCGGCTCAAATTAAAAGTTTAGCTGAAAGGCAATCTTCAGCTCCTTTACTATCATCTATGGGAAGTTTAGGCTTACCACTTACTCAAGCTACCCCTATTTCACCACCATTGGCTGCTTTGGATATTAATAATGTTGCCTGCAACCCTAAAAGTAATTCAAATACTGTGCAAACTGCTTTAGCTGATAATTTTCCTTTGATGTGCAACAGCGAGCGTTGGAAAACTAATTGTTTTGCTTCAAAGCTGACAGTGCCCCGATTGACAATACCAAGGTAAAGAATGACAAAACATTAGCTGAATTGCATAAAGTGTTTGAAACTAAGTTATTCAAACTAAAGAGAACACAGCTTGAAAATAGTTATTTGACCAGAAATATTGAACTTGGGATGGTGCCGAAGGGCCTGCGTGTATGGAGATACCCGAATGGGTGTAAAGGTAACACTGATATGATTAATGAATTACATGAGTTATTTAATAAAACAGGGTTAAACATCATGGACATTATGGTTAAATACAATAGGATTAAGATTGAGGCATTTCTTGTTGAATTAGAGACTATGAATGAAAAAAACACCAAGGACTTATTGTTTGACCGGTATTATACCAACTCTTCTAATATTGTGAAGGATATAGATCATAGTTGTGAGGCCATTTATAACAAAAAACTTCAGAAATTACAGCGGCACATTAAAGTGTATGAAAAATGGCAACATATATCCGCAATCGAGAAGGGAGTCCCATCGACATGGTAACCTGGAATATCCACCAATTATAGGTCGGAATTGAGTGATGTTACAACCTCGGAAGGGCAAGAAAGTGTTAAAAGTTTCAACAATGTTTGCAGGAGCCCTTTAGAGGAAGGTGTGAGATGGTCGGAGAGGATCAGAAACAGGGAACCATCTTACGAGGAAAGCGAGGTTGGTCGGGCGGGAGCACGGCCCAAAGTGGGTCAAACCGTCAGCAATCCTCAGAGAGCGGCTTGGAAAATGCGAAGATAGACAAATTTTCTTTTGTTTTTGGCTGCACTAGGGGCGAAGTTACCACAGTTTATCCTGGGTTTTTGGACAGAACATCGTCCATTAAAGATGTTTACGATGGTACTGGTAATGTGAATAACATTATTGTTGATTCCGAACAGTGCTCATTGGCTTTGTCAGCTCTTGATGTTTTTAAGAGTGGGACTGTTCCAAATTATTCCTCCGTACATGACTTTTACAACAATAACATGTTGGACATAGGTAATTCCAATGTCATGGAGCTTAATCAAAGTATGCTGTATGGTGATGGTAGCAATGTAGATGAAATCCATGATTACAGTAATGTTTTTGATTTAAATAGAGCTCCACTATACAGTGAGTATGGTAGTAGTATTTTTAAACCAACGGGTGTTCCGCTGGCTTCTGTGGGTGTTTCAGACGGCGGCCAGTACATAATTAGCAATGATTTAGATGTGTGTGATATATTACTGTAAAGTATTGGTGACAATGAAGGTGACAGTCCTGTGTTGGGATTTATTTGTCACAATACATTGTTGAATATGAGCACGCACACAGTAGTGAATGAAAACATATGTATGCAGCTTAATGAAGTTGGTGATTTAGCTAAAGGTGTAGAATTAAGTAGTGAGATATATTGTATTAAGCATGATTTTGGTAATTCTAGATCACCTAGTGTTTTGTTACATTCTTCCTTAACCTTGTTTAATGACATTTTTGATTCTCATGGGTCACTTTGTACGCAATAAGTTTGCGAACAAGGTGATAAACAAGGTATTGGATGTTTTCAGTTTACTAGTAATATTAATCAAGTAAGTCGGTATGACCTAGATGTTTTTGGTTAATCAGACTAGATTTGGCATTTTGAGTTGCCCTATTGTGTTGGAAAACAGTATGCATGATTTTAAACTGTACAATTACTCTAGTGTTTCATTTGGTATTGAGTATGTCAACCTGTTTTCCAAAGGATTTAATTTTGCTCCATGTAGGAAAGGAAATTTGGTTGAAATGCTAATTGATTTAAAAATGTTCATACGTAAAATTAATTTAAAGGCTTATTTTGGTGCTGATAATAATGTTAGTAATTTGGTGAACAATAAGGGCATTTCCAACCAAGTGTTTTTAATCCACCTTTGAATCACACTGTAGCCCTGTTTGAAAAAATGTGTGAATTAGGTATTAGAGATTATTTTAGACAGCGGGCAGGTAAACCACAATTTAATATGACCGAGGATGAGCATTTGTTGATGGATAATCTAGGTAGGATGGGGAACATACGAATTATGAAGTCTGACAAAGGTAAAGGTAATGGTGTGGTGATAGTGAATAATAATGATTATATTACTTTTATGATGTCCATGCTTATGGAAGACAACTATATTGAAACCAGTATTAATGAAATTAATATTGCCTACAGAAAAGTGGATCTCCTTTTGGAAGATATGTTGTTCCAGGGTGACTTGACTGAAGTTGAACATGAGTATATGACTAATGCATTCCCTGTGGTGAGTGGTATTTTTGGTATACCCAAAATTCATAAAGGATTGGATAATGTGCAGTTTAGACCTATTGTTGATGGCAAAAGGAGTAAGGTTTGTTTTATCAGTCAATTCTTGGACCATCATATGAAATTGGGTATTAGAAGTTTTCCCCATATTATTAAGGACTCTTGGCACTTTTAGGAAAGGGTGAAAACTTTGGAAGTTAATGAGAAAATTTGTTTTTTAACTATTGATGTTTGTAATTTGTTTTCAGTTATACCACATGACACTGGGTTATCCTGGTTGGAAGAACAGTTGTTAGCAACTGGGGTGTATGAGCAGGGTCATATTAATGTTTTTGTCAAACTTATGGAGGTGGTTCTATGTAATAATTTTCTATTTTTTGAAGGACACTATTTTAAACAATGTATTGGAGCAGCCATGGGTGCTGCGTGTGCCCCCATTTACGCCAATTACATTATGGCTTATTGGGAAGAACATTTCCTGTTTCACTGCGAGTTTTACAAGTTTGTCAAGTTATACTGACACTTTCTGGACGACATTTTTATTATTTGGGAAGGTGATTTGGTTATTTTAGAGGCTTTCATTAAATATATAAATAGTACAGTATGGGTTTTGCAATTTACTCATGAAATTAATGACAATACCATTACTTATTTGGATGTTAGATTGACTTATGATAGGGCAAATGGTTTAATTAAATCTAATATACACAGGAAACCTAAGTTTTCTAACTCATATCTCCATTTTAACATCTGGCATCCTAACCATCAGAAAAGGGCTATTGTTAAGGGCCAAATGGTTAGGGCAGCCTGGATGGTTAGTGATGACAATGACTTTATGGATAATTTTATGCTATCTTGATTTTTAAACAGTGGTTATCCAGAAAAATTATGTTTGGATGTCCTTAAGGAAATCAAACACAAAAGAGATATTGGTGTGTTGCAAGCCATTCTTAAGTCTGAAATTAACTATTTTGGTTACAGTTATGAGCCCACAAAGTCACCTTCTTTGACAAATTTATCTTTAATGTTTATTTCTACATACAATGGGGATTCTGAAGTTATTAAAAAGATCATTTATAGGAATTGGGGTATTTTCCAGATGGAAAAAGATTTTGTGTTACACTTTGGAAAGAAACCCATGTTTGTTTACCGAAAGGATTTAGCATTAAAGGATATTTTTGAAAGGAATTTATTGGTTAGGGGGCCTTCAACCAATAGAAGTATTGGTAATTTTAAATGTGGAAGATGCTCCACTTGTTCCCACATCTTGCCAACAGGTAGAAGGTTAACGATTAACAATTGTTTTATTTCCATTTTAGGTAATTTTGATTGCTACACCAAAAATGTGGTTTACCTTGCCAAATGTCAGGATTGTACTGCATTTTACGTGTGCAAGACATGTAGGTATTTTAGGGAAAGGATTAAGGAGCATTTATTGGACATTAAACATGTTAAAACTACTAATGCCCTAACAAGACACTTGGTGGGCAATGCCGACCACACTTTTAAATTTTGTATTTTACAGCAAGTGACAATTGACCAACAGGGTAGGATTACAGATATACATCTGGATGTATGTGAGTTAAAATGGCAGCTTAGGTTAAATGCACATAACTACCCTGGACTCAATGATTACAGTTCCATTAAGCCTTTACTTAAATTGAAACACATTACAGGACAGACTTAAATTTGGATTGGAATTTTAATACAGGTATTCTTTAGCATTTATATTATATTCTTGCACATTTGTTATTTATTGGATTAATTTTAACTTTATTTTTATACACACACTTTTTTATGGTATTTGTATTTGGCACTATTACATGCCAATGTACATTTTTTCATTTATGTTATACATATATATATATATATATATATATATATATATATATATATATATATATATATATATATATATATTATTCATGTATATTTTTTACCTATAATTTTTTGACTTTCACTTTAACTTACAGTTTTTCATTAAATTATTTTTAATGATAGGGTTGGCAGGTAACACTGGTTAGGCGTGTTTTTATTGTAAAGGTTTCGTAGGGGTTTTATCAATAATTGATTGTGCTTAATTGACATTTTAATTAAATAGGTAATTAGATTGTACTGCATTTAAGTGTGTTTGGAGTTGGTTCAACCATTCTGAAGAAGTCCGAGTTTTGGGACGAAACCTAGGTCAATGGTGAACTGTGTTTGGTGAAGCTTTACCGTTGTTAATAAATTTTTGTTGGCTTGGACTTTGATTGATAAAGGAAGACTTGAAGGGCTCCACAAAATGACAAAGGTGCATCCAGGAGTGTCTGCATAAGGCCACCCCTGTGCCTGCCACCCTGTTCGTCCCATCGTGTGCATGAGAAATTAGCAGCATGGAGGAGTCAACCACCGAAGTCAAGGTCGCAAGCTGAGAAGCTGCCTTGTCCGAGGCTCCCGCAGCTGCAGGATCCTGTAAGGTATCTCCTAACTCTTTGAGGAGATCCCATTGAAGCCTTGTAAAGTGGGACAAATAGTTCAGCGACCTGAGTGTAAAGGTCGCTGAAGAAAACATACGCTTCCCATATCTGTCCATTGTATGAGACTCTTTATTCGGTAGATGGACAGATGAAGTTTCTGCTAATTCCTTCTTGGTGGCTGCTGCCACCACCATAGCATCAATGGGAACACCTTTGGATAAGAACAGTCTGTCTTCAGGGGCTGTTATGAATTTATTTGGCCTCCGTGGAATGGTTCCATTGTGTCTGGAGAGCTCCACATCTTTCGACTCACTACGTGTAATAGTGGGTCGAAAGGAGGAGATACCCAAGAGGTGGAGGGTTGGGAACTGAATGCATCCAGGTACACTGACTCATATTCAGTATGGACAAGGGACATCCAGTCACCCCTCTGTCTAAGGATTTCTCAAATGTCTGAAAAAGAGACATCTTCAGAGGGAAAGTGGGGACCCTTCTGAGTCATCCAAGTCTGTGTCTGATGTCAAGGACTCAGGGAAGTCCACATGCTTCCTCTTGTAAGTCCTCTTCCAAGGGACCTCCTCTGATGGATGCTCAGGGGAGGTTTCGGAAGATGTGGGAATACCCAACGGGGCATCCTGTAGCGTGGGTTCCCTATGCTTGGGGCAGAGGGGAGGTTCAGAGGTGGACATCAGCACTGAAGGCAAAGGAGCCAATGGAGCCATGGGTGGAGCTGTCTCTGCAGACAGCATGATCCTCATCACCTCAAAGGCATCGTGATCCTGACCCAAAAGAGTCTCCGGCTCCAAAGATGCCAGCAACTTCCTCCAAACTGAGGGCAACGGCTCCAAGGCCAATGTAGTAGCTAAGCTGACCTGCGTCGAAGCTCCGAGAGGGAGAGTATGGTCGGACAAGAGTCCAATGCCCCCCCCCTCAGAGCTGATGAGGGAACATCAGCTCCCAGATCCCTTGATAGAAGGGGGTACTGAGGAGACAGGAGGGTAGTCGGAACTGAAAGACCAGAGGAGGTTACCGGAACAGATGGTACCACCACTACAACTTCCATACAACCCAGCTCCGAATTCAGAGGAGTTGGAGGAGGAATTGAGACAGGTGTCGGTTGGGCTGTCAGCAGCATTTCTGTCTGGGATGGGCCTGAAAATATTTTAGCTAATGTTGGTGTCCTAAGAAGCCTCTTCACCACCCTCTCCACATCATCATCCGGGAGGCTCCTGGATGACCGAGAGAAATGAGTTGAAGACTGGTAACTGCCTGCCACAGATTGTAATAAAGGAGACCGCACTGGTTCCAAGGCAGGAGACCTGGATCACTTGTGGGACCTTACTGGCTCCAAAAACACAGATGGAGCTGTAGGTGAGAGTGTCTTGTCAGAACCGAAAGTCGGGTATGACTTAGCTTGTAGCTTGCCCTTCACTTTAGATGGATCGGGACTGGGAGATGAAGAGGATGAAGGCTTGGGTTTTTCCAGTTTTTTTGCTTGCTGAGTCCCCTCTGTAACAGCATCAAAGGGGCCCTTCAGTAAGCCTCTTAAGATTAATTTGTTCTTTCTCTCCTGCAGGACTCATGAACTAAATGCATGGCAAATAGAACACGAATCCTGCAGGTGAGCACGTCCTAAACAATATACGCAACTCGTGTGTCCATCCTTGAGGGACATCTTTTGACAGCATGAATTGCACCTTTTGAAACCCAAAGGATTTGATTCCTAGGCAGTATCTTTCGACATAATGTCGAACAGCACTATGTAAAGCTAGATAAAGAGAAAAACTACTAACAAGATAACTAGCTATAACAGACAAAAAATACCTCTTTTTTTTTTTTTTTTTAACAGACAGGACAGAAGAGAATGGGGGAGAGCCTCTAAGTTAAACGGCGAACTCCCCACCTAAGGACAGCCTCTAACTTAAATGGCAACTCCTTAAAACTTAAAAGAAGGCAAGAAAAATGAAGAACCCTCTAAGTTAAATGGGTATAGAAGAGGGTAAAGGGCCAGAGAGAGAAAAAACAGTGAGGCCCCAACAAGCACAAATCACTCGGATGGGATAGGGAAGGTAGTAGAATGAAGGACAACTACTATTAACAAGTTAGAAAGATAAATAAGAAAAATTTTCTTCAAAAATATAACAAATAGAGAAGCACTTACCATGAGCCAGTATTCGTAATGTCGATGCTGCAAGTGGCAAATGAGATCTAGTACTGGGTTATCACAAATTAGATCTGGGTAACTACCACTAGGCATGCTGGGATAGGGACTAGCCTCGAGCCAGTAAAAGCTCTCGAGCTATAGTATACAGCCAAGTCGGAGCCAAGGGTCGGCTCTGAACCCAAACAGCAAGAACGAAGGTGAGATATGGACAACATAGCATTAATTCTCAGTCTTGTGCTTTTGTAGTCAGAGTAAAAGTAGTGCCTCTTTCATTTTTACCTAGAATTCAATATTGTGTAGTTCCTTGAGGGTTAAAAAACAGTGAAAGAATATACCATGGCAGGTAAAAATCACTTGGCAAAACCAATGTCACATTCCTTTCCATTCCAAATCAGTAAGGATTCGGTCTCACTTTACCAGTGTCACTAACAAGCAGAATAGATTTTAGGAACCTGAAGTCCTCCAACTATTTTACATTATCCATTCAAGGAAATTGTTTAATGTGTCTTTGCTATGCCCACATTGTGTATGATCCCAGCCCATCCACCATCTTTAGATTATCCAACTGTTCAGTGACTTTTTTCTCTTAAGGCATCATTTATTATCTGTTCCTCAAAACATTAAACAAAATTATACACAGGATTGTACCAACTACCTGAAATATAAGAGCATAGCACCTTTACCTTTAATAATGGTGCCACTCAAGATGTATCCATGCAGACTTTTATATTGGCAAACTTAAGCAGAACAATTCCATTTCCACCATTATATATTATCTAACAGGTCTACACTACTTCATATAGAGCACCCCCAAGCCCACATGTTCTAATAAGGATGGCTGAAGATACTAGTTGTTGAGATATTTAGTGGATGAAAAACAAGGCTGTCTAAATGAATTCAAAGAGGAGGTGAAAGAAGTAGGCACCAAATATATGCTATTCCATATCCAAACTTATGCTATATGTGTCTGGATTTTTAGTCTGATGTATCTACTTTTTAAGAGCATTTGTATCTATTTCTGCTGTCAGCAGGCTGAGACAAATGCATGGCACACAGCTCCTCTATGCTTAAATATGGCAGATGATGGCAACAATGGACTTAGCCATTCAATTTACTGGCATCCTGCTCTGCCCTGTATATGATTACCTGAACAATGAATCAGGCAGATAATAGGTGTGATGAAGCAAAAGGTTAAATTTAAGAAATGGCTGTGGTATGTAGAGAAAGCTGTGCTGTTTGAAAGAGAATTGGGTATTTTTTTTTCTTTTTTTCCTGTTGAATGGCAGACAGCTAGATATTATGGATTAGCAGTCCTTGACTGTACAGAACCTATCTGATTTCATCCAGTATGTTTGTCCTGTTGTACCTTGTATTTTATTTTTATTTTCTGGTAAACCACTGAAGGTTACAGTTAGTCAAAAATGCCAGACATTGGAGTTCTATACTTTTTATTCCTCAAACAATTCTTGTTGATTTGTTGTTGTGCTAACTAAGTGAACTACAATGCCACAAAAAAACACTCTGACCTGTCTGTGGAAGACTATGACTAATGGATACACTTTGCAGAATTACGTTGATTTGTGTTAAGCAAAATCAACTTTAAATACTTTAAAGTATGGCTACTTTACCCACAGAACAATGCTGAAATACAATACATAACCATCATTTTTATTACAACCAGATATGTGAAGTGCCCAGAGAAGCATCAATAACTACTGGGTGGCTATTGAATTTAACTGACCCTTCTGTTCTTTGCTCAACTTAAACAGTCATTAACTGGCTCTGCAGGACTACTGAATATTTGTGTGATGTGTGATGGACTACTTAACATAACAATGTTATACAGAAATGTATATTTTTTCTCTTGGAACAATGTTATACACAAATAACAACGCTACCAAACCACTTGACGTCAGAAAAGCACAAAACACTTTGTCATAAGCTTTCATCCACTTTAACGATCGTGAACTTCATCAGAATGATCATCTACCCCATCAAACTTCTTTTTATCGCTTGTTACATAGTCACATGTTACAAATCAATTAACTTTTAAAATGACAATACTAAAAAGTTAATACATAAAACATATCTGTGTATGTATTGATATACATGAATGTATATACATGTGTATATATGTATACATTAATAAACTTTAAAAATTTCTGTCCCTTGTATAAAAATAAATTTAGTAGGAACTACATTAATTGTAAAAAACACTTCAAATTGACTACTTCATTTAACCCTGGTTTTACATCACCCCCCAACCTAATCTGCCAAATGCTTTCTTTGCATTCTAATCTGGTTTTGACGTCACCAGAAAATTCTTTGTTGTCTATATTGTCAAGAACAGAAAATGTAAACTTTTTGAAAGATTCACATTCTCTAGAATGTCCAGCTAGTGCATTTTTTTCTTCTCCATTCCTAATAGCTAGCTGATGTTCATATATTCTTCTTTTGAAACGTCTCGTGGTTTTTCCTGTATAAAAACTTGTGCATGTAAGGCACTGTGCTACGTACACTAGCATACTACTATTACAGTCAAAGAAACTCTTTGTCCAAACTGTTCTGTTTATATGTTTAAAATAAATAGATGATGAATTACTGACAAATCTACATTGTCTACAGTTATGACAAGCAAAAGTTCCCTTTTTGGACACATTCTGCTTACTATTAGAACCTAAACCTTTACTTCCACTTTCAAAAATACTCTTTAAATTACAGACTTTTTTGTAAGTAAGGGTGGGACAAGAACCAATGACTGTAACCGAATCTGTGTTTCCTAACAATATTTTCCAGTTTTCACTTATGACGTTCCTAATCAATCCCATTTCATTCGTAACTGGCAGAGGGAAATCACACTTATATTGCACTACCCTTTGTTTTTCTGTAGTGTCATAATTTGTAACACTTGAGTGCATAAAATGCCTGCTGTTTCTTAAAATCGGTTCTGCCTTGGTATTTCTCAAAAGAACAACTTCATTTACAATTGTTTTGAGCCATCTCAACTCATAACCTCTTTTCAGAAAAAAGCCTATTAAAATTTCTAACTCTTTAGTGAATATTGTGCCGTCTGACGTGAGTCTACTGAGTCTAATCATTTGTCCCTTAACAACTCCTTTCTTGGTATGTTTAGGGTGTAAACTGTCATAATGCAGATATTAATTAGCAAAAATTTCTTTCCTATAAATACTGCTACCCAAACAACCAACTGTTGAATCATACGATAAATGTAAATCTAAAAAATTCAATTCTCTACCAAAACCTGTTATTGTAAATTTTAAAAAACTAGTAGAAACATTCAGTTCACATACAAATTGGACAAAAGTCTCATAATCTCCTCTCCATATGAAGAACAAATCCTCGATATAACGGCGATATAATATTACATTGTTCATCATGTTGTTGTTTGCTAAAAAAACTATTTTCCCAACTAGCCATTACTAGATTCGCAAAAGCTGGGGCAACCCTTGCTCCCATTGCGACACCTGCTATTTGTTGGTAAAACTTATTGTTGAACAAGAAAAAATTATTTTCTAAAATTAAACTCATAACAGATTTGTCAGTAATTCATCTTCTATTTATTTTAAACATATAAACAGAACCGTTTGGACAAAGAGTTTCTTTGACTGTAATAGTAGTATGCTAGTGTACGTAGCACAGTGCCTTACATGCACAAGTTTTTATATAGGAAAAACCACGAGACGTTTCAAAAGAAGAATATATGAACATCAGCTAGCTATTAGGAATGGAGAAGAAAAAAATGCACTAGCTAGACATTCTAGAGAATGTGAATCTTTCAAAAAGTTTACATTTTCTGTTCTTGACAATATAGACAACAAAGAATTTTCTGGTGACGTCAAAACCAGATTAGAATGCAAAGAAAGCATTTGGCAGATTAGGTTGGGGGGTGATATAAAACCAGGGTTAAATGAAGTAGTCAGTTTGAAGTGTTTTTTACAATTAATGTAGTCCCTACTAAATTTATTTTTATACAAGGGACAGAAATTTTTAAAGTTTATTAATGTATACATATATACACATGTATATACATTCATGTATATCAGTACATACACAGATATGTTTTATGTTTTATGTATTAACTTTTTAGTATTGTCATTTTAAAAGTTAATTGATTTGTAACGTGACTATGTAACAAGCGATAAAAAGAAGTTTGATGGGGTAGATGATCATTCTGATGAAGTTTATGATCATTAAAGTGGATGAAAGCTTATGACAAAGTGTTTTGTGCTTTTCTGACGTCAAGTGGTTTGGTAGCATTGTTTTTTGTCTTTGAACTACTTTGCTGTGGTTATCTAGTTCATTCGTGTTATACACAAATGTATATATTTTTTTCTCTTGGAGCTTTTCTCCCTGGGTCTCATCTGAAAATGGGCTCCCAGCCCAGTCGGACATTACCTGGTAAACAAATGTAAAATAAAATTAATCACTGTACTTTCTCTTAAGGGTAGAAGTTAATGCCTCCTGAAAGCATTCAAGCTGTTTTTTATATTTGGGAAAGGAGTAGAGAGAACAAAAAAGAGACAGTAATCAGTCTACACAGGAATACATAGTGTAACGGTTTACTATCAAAATTTCGAACCGCACTCCATCGACTGTACTATCGTCGAACACAGAAGTTCGAAAATGGGAATATTGAAGTAAAAAAAAACAATCTAGGAATGGGTTTTAACATGGGTCGAGGTAGGTGTTCAGTATTATTCCGAACTACAAACATCTCCCCTCGATGGAGTGTGGTTCGAAATTTTGATAGTAAACCAGTGTAACACGTGGTTTAGCGTGAGTAACTTTAATTTTAGATTAGGTAGTGCACGTGCGTACAGACAAAGTCTGCAATCGAAGGCAGTTAGCCAGAGGAATTAGGTACATTCTGTTTTGACTTAAATTTTACAAAGTTTCCTTCAAGCATATGCAAACTATTAGCTGTTTTTTTCATTCTTGACTACTTTTACAAGGATACAAGCAGTCTGCAGGGGCTAGCAATTACTCTTTAGAGTTCCAAATATTATATGCTAAGGGAAATGCAAATGTTAAAGGTACAATGGCAAGCAGTTTAGTGAAAAATAAAGTCTGAAATTATGGCAAGTGAATAAGACAGAGTAGCCACCCCAGCAGACTATTAGTATTTTAATGCATTCAATAGAACGATGCATAATTTATTTTTATTTAAAGACAGCCAGTGTGTTTTTTCTTAGGACTAAAAGCTAATGTTCTCTGAAGGCATACAAGCTGTTGTTCACATGTGGAAGGGGTATATATATGAGAACAGACAGCAATCAGTGTATGTGTAACACACACTTTAGCATGAGTACCTTAATTTTAGATTATGTTGTATCTGAGAGTGTAGCTGTCGATTTGGGCCAACTGTCCCTATTTGGAGAGTTAAACTTTATTTGTTCTAAGTTAACAGGGGGATGTGGATGTTCTGAAAATTTATTTTGTTTGAGGATTTTTATTAAAACAAAGTCTTAAGAAATGTGGTTCAGGTTCAAATGGAGATGAGAAAAATAATTGTACAAAAGATCAACATTAATCTGAACAAATAAGACAAAAGTTAGGCTTACACATTCAAAAAAACATCATGTATAATAAGTAGGAACAATAGCTTTTAATATATGGGCCACTCTCTCCATGGTATCTTGCCATTTAAATGGCTTATAGGTGTAGACGAAAAGGAAAGGGTATTGAATTATGTTAAGAAATACAGAATGCAAATAGTAATGTTGCAGAAGACACACTGGGAACAAACAAGCATGAAAATCTGACAAAGAAAGGATTTCAGGATGGGTATTCAGCAGAATATCATGGATAAAGAAAATAGGGATTGATAATACTGATTGATAGAAGGGCTCTAATAGTGATTAAAGAGAAAAAATAATGGTAGATTGGTGGTAGTAAGAAGCTAGTGACAAGGGAGGAGGATTATACAGGCATGTATTTATATTCCACTAAAAACTCCTATTATGGAGCTTACAATTCTGGGATTAGCTTTCAGCAAGGAATATTACTTATAGGTGGTGACTGAAACTTGATTTGCAACAGTGAGGATGTATCAGATGAAACTAGAAGAAAAATATAATAAAAGAGATAAAGATCTGAAGAAATGTAAGAAAATATCTGTGATGGAAAAAGTAAATCAAGTAGTAGGGACTCATACGGAATTTACATATTCCCCACGGTACAATAACTGGGATAGACCGAATAAAAATTATATTTCACATGAATGTGTGCATTTACTTGAAAGCTTCAACACACATCCAGTTAATATTTCAGATAATGCACTGACAAAAAGTAAGATAAGAATGCAGGGTAATAAATTAAAAATGAAACACTGGTACATTCTAACCTACCTGTTCAAAACACAGGAATCTAAGAAATGGCTAGAGGAAATTATTCAAAAGTTATTATGGAAGACAGAGATTTCTTCAGAAGGTACAGCTAGTTAGATAAAATGAAAATGGAGTTTAAAAATAGGAGACAAAAAGAAAGAGATATGGTTAAAAAGTAATAAGAATTATTTTGAGGAGCTGACAAAAGTAAAATTATTGCAGAATAAGGTCAATCTCACAGAACAAGAGGAGGAACAAATGCAGAATGCTAAAATTAAAACAAGTGAATATTTGGATAACATGCATAAGTTTACAAAGAGTACTGTTAAGCTATTATTTTGTAAAAATAAAAACTTTTAGCACAACAACTAAGGCAACAGAAAGTAGAATGGGTTGTTGCCACAGCCAGGGAGCCCATGACAAGAAAAATAACCAGAGATCCTATACAGGTAAAAGATATTTCAGAAAGTTTATGAATATTTGTATAAAGCAGAGGCATGTGGAAACCAAGAAATATTTATGTAATACTTAATTATGCCAAGATTAGAGGACAGTGAGGCTCAAAACCTAATACTTAAGATAGGATTCCCTGTGGGCAAACAGAAGCACACACTGCCTTGCCCACAACTTTAATAACCAAGTGCAAGAAGGCAGAAGAAGTAACGAGTGTTGTATTCAGTGTACAGTACATGTTTATAGGACTACAGCATGTAGAGATGTGCTATAGTATGGAGGAAGTCTTGCAAGTTACTGTAGTCACATTTATGGTCCAGCATACCTTTTAGGTAATGCTCCCTAGACATTGTGAAAGGAGAAGTAGTCCACACACACCAGTTATAAAGGCACTGCCCAATGTGCACTGCATTTTTATTATCACTGACATGTCCATTGGTCAGCTTGCTGCTGATGCCTGGCATACTGACATCTGTCTCATGTTGCACTGGGGGCCACAGACATAATTTTATCACCAGGGAATCTGCAACAGCCATATTTCTCTGCAGCCAAATGTCACTTCAGCCATGTGCCCCAACCAAATGTATCACATGAAAATGTCAAGTTGCCTACGTGCCTGAACCCAACCTGGAATTTTATATGGATGGCAAAGTAAGCATTTGGATTTCCTGATACAATAATAAAGTTAATTAGGATACATGAAGGATCAGAGGCAAGAATTAAAGTGGGAGAATTCTTCTCCAATAAGTTTTGTTTGAACAAAAGAAGCACAGCTGTCCTCGTTCCCCTTTATTTCCTTTATATTTCGAGCCACTGGCAAAGAACATAAGGAAAACAGAAATTCAAGGGTAAAACTGGTATGGTAATCAAGAAAAGTTGGCTTTACTTACAGATATTATTTTGTACTTGATAAATCCAGAAAAGGACATCTTGGCATTCTGGAACACAAACAATGTCAAGTATTTTCAGTATGTAAAAATTAGTGAAGATAAAACAAAGAGCAAAGATGTAAATGATGTACCCACTCATGACTTGGTTCAGCAATGCCCATATATATGGGGGCAAGATAAGATAGCAGAATGGATTAAAAAAAGCTTTTGTTATGGCAGCTAAGGATATGTTGGAAGAGAATAAACAAAAGATGATACAAAAACTGGAAACTCTTGTTTACAGATATGAATAGTAAAATGCAAGCAGTGAAAATGTTTTTTAGTCCCTTTAGATTTATATGCAAGTCAGACATATTTTTTCACCAACCAGAGGAACATTTGTGGATTATAATTAATAAAAATTATAAAGTTACCTTCATAAAGAGACCAGTCACCAGTGGAGTCTCCCACAAATCTGTGCTGTGACCTCTCAAGTTTGGCACCTACTTTTCTGAAGTAAAAGCCAATACCAAAAGGCTCTGGCTGACTTAAGTTTGCAGCTGACTGCAAGCTTTGAGCAGTCACTGAATCCCTAAATGATTTAGGCATCCTGCAGGAAGGTTTGTCCCAAACAAATAGATGGTGCCAAATACCATGGATTGAAACTAATGCCAAAAAATGCATTCTTGTATCCTTTGGGAAGTCATCTATCAAAGGGAACTACCATACTGACAGTATACCCCTAAGAGCTGAATCAGCTACTCAGGATTTGGGAATTTATGCAGACAGTGATCGAACTTTTGACCACTGTGTGTCCACTGTTGAAAGTCCTTCTATTTTGCACAACTTATAAATAAAGGGGTTGTGTCTAGATTTAGGTATGTCACTGTAACCATTTACTCAGCCCTCATTAGGGCAATCATTGAATATAATGCCCCCTCTGGCATGTATCTATTCAGACACATGCAGCAGCTGAATGCCCACAGACATACCTTACTAAAAGGATACAAAAGGCCTAAACAGTATGTCCTATGCAGACTTATTCAAAGCCTTGTCACTACACTCCATATCCTACAGACTGCTAAGAAGTGACCTGTAACTGGCATACAAGGCATTCTATGACCCCATCCTAATGGATTTACTGAACATCAGGAAGTCTAATGGCATCAGAAATACTCTGTCTAGAGATCTAACCCCCTTCTGCAAAATCAACATAATGGTTTGGAGGGACTAGTACATCTCACATAGGATACTGCTAATCTGGAACAGACTCCCATCCACATAAAACAAAGTTCATCTTTGTTCATATTCAAGTGCAACTTGGCTCTATGAATGAAAAACAGAATATTTACTCCAGGACTGCCTCCCATACTACTTATGGACAGAGGCAGCTCGTAAATGCTTTATCCTAAGCATAGATCCCGTCAAATTATCTATGGTATGACCCCCAATTATTCTCATTAGAGGTAATACATAATTATCAACCATGGGATGGGTAAGGCCAATCTCTAACAAAATGGGATTGGTTAATTGCAGCCTAGTATTTACCTATGAACCTAAAAGATGAAGAAATTTATCTAGGCGGGAAAGAGGGCAAGAGTTAAGCGAGACAAGTTGATCCTCCCAATAGAGCAAGGTAGTTTAGGATTAGCTTATTCTCCAAATTGAAGAGGATATTTTACAACTGCATAGTTAAAGCTCATATATATATATATATATATAATACAAGCAGAAGGTTTTAATTCAAAGTGGAAAGGGATGGTTATGAATAAGGGGAGGGGGAAGAGTTTATGAAATAAGGAGAGAGTGAGATTAACATTAACAAACATTATACTAGTTTGTTTTCTTTTTTATTAATGTATGTGGACTTATATCTTAAATGATAATTTAATAAAGGTGTTTAAAACCAAGTACCAGCTGCAGAGAAAGCCTGTTCGATAAACTGTATTCCATCCAATTGCAGATCTTCAGAAAAAGTATTTTATTTTCTGTGCTTTGTAGTTGTTTGCTTAAATGTTATAAGTTATTGTTTATTCTGGTTACAGTTAATTTTTTTAACATATTTTTGAAATTTTATTAGTCTACTGTAGATTTGATTATGACATGCACACTAGCTCTGCTTGCAGTACCATTTACAAAAAAAAAGGTTTATGTACTTCCTATAACATTACATCTCTGTTGTCTGTTTTCATTCTTCCTTAACTGATGGGTCTCGATCTGATTCAACTGCATCTACCAAATCTTTAGAAACAAACTCTCGAACTCCTCACTTTACCCATAATGGCCCAGCAACCTACCATACCTTTGACAGAGTTTGCTATCCTAATAGATGAAGAGAGAATACCTTAAAGGAAACAAAGGATAGAATAAGAAAAAGAGCAGGAGCTCAAACAAGGAACAGTTCCCAAAGAAAAAAACTCTTAGGTCTTTCCAGAAGTAAAGGAAAGGGGGGTAGGTGGGTGGGACATTCAGGAAGAATGAAAATGGACATCACAGATGGAATGTTATGATGAGTACCTAACGTTTTTATCTGATGCTGCCATTTTCATTCATTCCTCAGTTAATGGGACAGAGTCCCCAGCTAGTTGAACCTTGGGTGGCAACTCTTTTCCTAGAAACCAAATCCAGTTTGTAATGAGCACTAAAGCTATGAACAGTAATCCAAGTGGGAGCTGCAGAAATGTCATCTATAGAAGCCCTTGACCAAAAGGCTGAGGAGACTGCCATAAACCTCATGGAATGAGCTTTAGGAGGCTTAGGCAGGGATAAATTATTTTACTAAAGACAAAGGCGATACAACTGGTTAACCATTTGGCCTGTGTAACTTTGGGAACTGGCTTGCCCAATCTGTTAGGACAGAAAGAAACAAACAACTGGTCAGTTTTCCTGAAATCCTTGGTTCTATGGAGATAAAAGTGAAGTTGTCTGTGCACATCCAAAAAATGGATCCTGTACTCTCCCTTACTTGAAAAGTATGGAAAGAAAACTGGGAAGTTAATAATCTGGTTAATGTTGGCCTCAGAAGCCACCTTAGGCAAAAAGGACAGGTTGGTCAACAAGGATACCCTGTCTTTGTGGAAAACTAGTTTGTGAGATTTGGAAGATATAGAACAGAATTCAGACACTTGTCTAGCTGATGTAACACCACCTAGAAAAATGGTTTTCCAAGACAAAAATGTTAAGTCTGACCTAACTGAAGGTTCAAAGGGAGTTTGGCTCATGGCCTGGAACATAATAGCTAAATTCCAAGGAGGAGAAGGATCCTTTAGTGGAGGTATAAGTAAAAAAGCCCCTTTAAGAAAGGCCTTACATAATTTAGAAGAAGCTAAGGTAGAGTTATTTTTGCCTAGATGGAAATTTAAATGGCAGCCAACTGGACCTTAATAGTAGAGAAGCTAGCCCCTTCACTGAAAATTGAAGCTGAAAAAATCAAGTATAGGCAAGTTCAGGGAAAGAAAGGGAGTCTAGATCACTCTTAAAGGCCCACGATACAAATCTCTTCCATTTACGTTTGTAAATCTTTCTAGTAGAAGATTTTTGAGAAGATAAAATATGACTGACTGGAGAAGAGAGCCTGGTCAATCCAGCAATCAGTGGAATTGGAGAAACCATGCGGTCATTCTGAAGCCTGTTATGTCTAGATGAGACATACCTGTCGGGTGAGACAGGAGGTCTGGAGTGGAATCTAGTATCCATGGTGGATGTAGAAGGTCAGGCCAGAGGAAGGTGAACCAAATCTGATGAGGCCAAAGGGGGGTAATGAGGATAACTGTGTTTTTCAGCCAGAATGCTTTCTGTAGAAATTTGGAGATAACAGATTACAGTGGGTTAGCATAAAGGAGAACGGAGGGATAATCATGAAGTACAGTATCTCTTGGTGACTCCCCCATTGGAGGGATCATGGCAAAGAACATGCTGCCCTTGTTAAGGGGAGAAGTGAATAGATCACTGCACGGCTGGCCCCATTGACGGAAAATTCTCTTTGCTACTTAGACATTGAGAGACCAGTCATGAGGCATCAGAATGGACCTGCTAAGTTTGTCCACAATTACTTTGGCTTTCCTGGGGATATGCATTGCTACCAGAAAGCAACAGGAAGAGATCACCCATTGTTACATTCACTGCTTCTCAACAAAGCAGATAACACTTGTTTCCTCCCAGTTTGTTGATGTACCAGACCATGGACATATTATCTGTCTGAATAACAATTGTCCAGAATGTAAGAACATCTTGAAAAGCCTGCAATGCTAGGAGGACTGCTCTCATTTCTAGGGCATTGATTGTATCTTAGCCTCTTTGGGAGACCACGTACATTTGACTGTCTTTCCCAAGTAGTGTCTCCCTACCCCAGATGAGAGGCATCTGTGCTCACTGTGGACATGGGAAGAAGAAATGGGCAACCTTCGGGGAGTTTGTTTGAATGAATCCACCAATGAAGATTTCATTTGCATGCTTATGTGATCTTGACTGGTGTGGTTAAAGGATGCTGAAGAAGAAACCACTGGACTGACAGTGTCCACTGAAGAATTTGCATGTGAAACATGGCTAGAAGGATAAGGGGGACAGCAGCTGCAATGGATCCCAAGGCTTGCAAAATTAGTTGCGCTGGAAAAGAAGAATATTGTATTTCTTTTCTGACCTGGGATCCGAGTGTCTGGATTCAAGCTGGAGAAACCTGGTGTCCAGGCAAGCACCTATGAACTCCCAACTCTGCACAGGTGTGAGGTCTGATTTGCTGCAACTGACTGTGATGCCTAGATGGAGGCACTACTGGAGCAAGTAGTCTCCCACCTGCAGGAGTAGACACCTAGTCAGCACAGTAAGGAGCCAGTCATCTAGATAAGGAAACACTTGAAATCTCAACAGTCTCAAATGAGCTGCTAGCTCCACCATACATTTGGTGAACACCCTGGAGGCTGTGATGAGACCAAAGGGCAGTGCTCTGAACTGGTAATGACTTGCTCCCAGCTGGAAGCGCAGATATCTTCTGGAGTGCCTGTTAATTTTGATGTGAGAGTATGCATCTTGAAGATCTATCGAGCACTTCCAATCGTCCTTTCGCAGTTCAGGTAGAATGGACTGAACTGTGACCATTCGGAACCTTGAATACTGCACAAACTGGTTTAGTTCGCTGAGATCCAGGATGGGTCTCAAGTCCCCTGTCGTCTTTGCAATAAGAATCTTGAATAGGTCTTGGATATTTTCTGGCCTGGGAGTACCTCCTGGATAAGTCTGTTTTTCTATCAGCTTTTATATGTCTACTACTGCTGCTTCCCTTTGATTGGGTGGAACATACAGTATTCTTTTCATTCTTGTATGGGGAATTTGGGAAAATGGTATGATATGACCGCTGGATACAATTTATTCCTTAGAAAACTTTCTACTACTTTAGGAATATAATATTCTGCATGGCTACTGTTTTTCTCTTTAAGCATCTGCATCCAAAATCCCAGTCTCTCAATTTTTGAGTTTCCCCCTGTTTAATCATCATCATCCCTTTCCATTTTGAATTATAGCTTTCTGCTTGTGCTATGTGTAGGAGCCTTAATTTTTTTATCTCTGAAATATTAATTCAAATCAGGTAATCCCAAACCACCTTGTTCTATTGGAATTATCAACTTATCCCACTTGACGTTTGTCCTCTTCCCCTCCCAGATAAAATCTTTCTCTTTATTAATTGATATCCACAACTTCTCCTCTGGTTGATAAAAAAAATGTCTGGCTTTTGATAAAACTGAAGGGACTAAGCATTTGTACTGTTTGTATCTTACTATCCATATCCATACAGCCCAGTTTCTAGTTTTGCAGTTTTTGTTTTCCTTTTTGTTTAGTCTCTTCACACGATTCCTTATATGCCATAACAGAATCCTTTTTAACCCATACTCCTAAGTACTTAATTTTATCATGTCCCCATAAATATAAATATTGCTGAACCAACTGGTGTAGGGGTACATATGTTACAGGTATTGCTTTTGTTTTGTTTAAATTTTGTATACTGAAAAGACTTGAAACTGCCTCAGAATGTTCCAGAACACAGAAATGCCCTTGTCTGTTTTATTAAGTACAAAATATTAGCATCTGCAAATAAAGTCAATTTTTCCTGATGACCATACCAATTATATCCTTGACTATGAGTCCCTTATTTTCTTTTCCAATGGTTTTTAATATGATGCAAATAAAAAGCGCACGAAAACACCAGTGTCTTGTTCCATTATTCAAACAGAATCAGAGAGAACCCCACCCCCACTTTAATAGTTGCCTCTGATCACTCATATATCCTCCTAATTAACCTTATTATTGTGTCAGGGAATGCAAATGCTTCCATTGCCCTACTCAAAATCCTAGCTTATGCTGTCAAATGTTCTCTCTGTATTAAGATAAAACAACAACAGTGGTATTTTCTTACATTCTGCTTCCCTCTGGATCAACCTTGTTCTAATAATGTTGTGAAATGTTTGCCTCCCCTGTACAAAACCACATTGATCCATATCTAGAAATTCTAGCCACACATTTGCCAACATTTTAGAAATTATAGACATAAACCATTTATAAATCAAGGTTTAAAATCGAAATGGACCTAAATGAAGCTGGATCTGATGGGTCTTTACCATCTTGAGGTATTACAGGCAATACAACTTTCTTCCAGGATGTTGGTGCTTCTCCTTCTTTTAAAATACCATTAAACAAAGCCTTCCAGATATTTATTACCTTTTTTCCCTCATAACTTCCAAACATCCATAGGAAAACCATATATTCTTGGAGGCTTTCCTGTAGATTGGTTATACATCATTTCTATCCCATCTCTTCCTATCCTAACAGTTAGTAACACAGACTCATCTATCTCTAACCTTGGCATATTTAATTATTCCATAAATATTTCCATTTCTACTTTTTTTCTTGATTTCCAGATTTCTCTGCTTTATACAGATTTTCATAGAATTTTCAAAATATTTCTAATACCGCTACTGGATCTCTGGTTATTTCCTTGTTATAGGCACCTTAAGCTTGTCAACAGCCTTCTCGACTTTCTGTTGCCTGAGCCACTGTGCTAAAAGCTTTTGTGCTGTGAAGTTATCAAACAGTAGTTCACTAGCAATCTTTTTAAATTCATAAGTATTATCCAGGTAGCCCCCTTTTCTCTTGAGTTCTCTGCAGTTACTCCTCTTTTTGTTTTGTGAAATTCCTCTTATTCTGCAATACTTTAACCTTTGTCAGTCCCTCTAAATAATGTTACTTTTTAATCATATTTCTGTTTCTTTTATTTCTACCCATTTATAAACTCCAATCCCTAGCTATATTTTCTGAAGAAATGTCTATTTTTCCTAATAATTTCCACTACCCATTCCTTAAAGTCTGCTCTGTTTTTTTTTTAAGGTGGGGAAGTGACAGTGGCATTTTTATTTTAGTTATAATTAGCACATGATATGAAATAGTTATTGAATGCATATCAAAACGTTCAACTGAATGCACATATTCCTGTGAAATATAATTTTTGTCTGGTCTAACTCAGTTTTTGTACTTTGGGAAATAATATGTAAATTCTCTCCTAGCTCCTACTACTGAATTCACATTTTCCATACCAAATAGTTTCATAAATTTCTTCAAAAATCTACCCATTAAGTTATATTGTTCCTTCTATGCCCCCAGATACATCCTTATTATTGCAAATCAAAATTCCAGTCCCAACCTTTATGTAACATTCCCTTCTGAAAGCTGATTGAAAAAATGAAGATTCTGGTAAAAACAAACAAGAAACATTTTTAATAAATTATCACATATGACATAGGCAATCATACATTTTTATAAATGAAAACAAACCATACTGACATTTTAGTTGCATCTATATTATATGCTTGACAAGACTTTTCTTCGAACATATAATCATAAAGTGTGAATGGCCACATCCGCAAATATTTTCCTTGGGAAAAAAATCATGGGGCCGTACACAAAAAACACAAACTTCAAAACCCTAATCATGTGGGGGGTTTCGCCACCCACACCCCCGACATAGGGGGCTGTGCCCCCACACCCCACCAACTAAATATACCATCTCTGAGATCACTCTACGTTGGGGAAAAGGGCAATTCCAGATAATGGCCAACTGTATCTTTTCCCCAAGAAAAAAATTTGTGGACGTGGCTGTTCGCACTTTAGAACATTCGCTCTTTATGTGTCGATGATTATATGTTCAAAGAAAAGTCTCTTCGAGCATATAATATAGACTCGTTACAAACATTATATATCACTTGTAATCTGTCTAGTCATTGTCAGGCAAACATTACATAGCTTTTCCCAGAATCTTCTCAAGCTCCCAAACTCCATTGTAGCAGTTTTGGGTGAAATATAAATACATGTCAGCATAAACCAAATTTCTTGCCAGCAGACTCTTACTACTACAAATCTACCATTATCTTTTTTCTCTCTTCTATCATTATAGGAACTCTTCTAGCAATTAAAATAAGTACTCTCCTAGTAGTCCTTTTTTCTTAGACATTTAATTACCACAAAACCAAGTAGGGGAAGGTCTATGAGTAATAAAGCACAAAAATGAAATACTTTGATGCAGGTTAAAGGCATTCATATGAACGCATACAATAGCAGCACAGTACAGATCATCCTTCAGAACGTTATAACTCTCATTACCTTTTCCTCCCAACATTAGCCATACTCTCCAACTTATTTGCAAGTGTCAAGCTTTCACTCCTTTCATCTTCTTTCCCAACACTTAAATCAAAAACTACCAGGTAATCTCTAGTCTCCACTGGAGTATCAAGATGTTCCCCTGTACTATAACTCTACAACTTTACTGTTATGTACAACAAAAATACTAATAATTGTGTACAAAAGAAGCATGTCATGAATAAACTTGTAAAAGTGTACTATTCTTATGAACAGCTAGCAATGTATATGGAAAATGGAAACATGTCATGATCAGTTATGTAAAAATTAATTACTCCTATAAATTGTTAATGCACATTACATCAAATATTGAATCTGTGCAATTATGTAACAACACTTTTGTCATGTTGCTCTATGTATAACCTTTATTACTATGAGATGTAAACTAACTCTGTCACAATCATTTCAAATTTATCCACATAAATGATCATGATACTTACCAACTATTTTACAATCATTTCAAAATTATTTACTGTCATTGTCATAATCAGTCCCGTTTCTCATTTTTTTGGGGGGTCAGGGTGTTTCATCAACATTAGACAGTGTGACCAAAACACCCTAAAGCCAGTGATTACACTGTCAAGTGGCTATTAATAGCCATTTGTTATCTATAGCAAATTGTGCGACAGTACCAGTTTGCGGCTGAAAAGGATACATTGGTCAATTCACTTACCTGGTCAACAAAGAAAAAATATATGAAAATCAACATAGTCATGAATAATGGTTTTGTAGACACAAATCTTGTAGCTAATTGGTGGCCAAACACTCTTAGATAAATTATCGCTGGAGTTTTTAATGAATTCACTTTATAAATTAAATATGGCAAGAATTTATCCTTGAATTAGCTTGCCATTATGAGAGTATTCTGCCTGATTGAATTGCTTCTGTGATAAATAATAATCTCTTCCTATTAGAGATGGCAAATATTTTTTGTGCTTACTTTGAAGCTCACCAGAATCACATCTACAAATGTTAATTTTTGGCCATGTTTCCTGTGCTAACTGCTCATTAAACTGATTAGTAAACTTCTGTGGGGGCGGGACATTGAAGATACAAACATGCTGTCACCACCCCTTAGTACAGTGCTCAGATCCAAGGCCAGACTGACTTGGAACAACAAAATCATGAGATGTTAAATTCATACAATTGTAGATACCCTGCTTTTTCCATGGCATTACCTATAAAAGAACTGTTAAGATAATATGCTAATTCTCCAAAAGGTTAGGGTTCAAACTGAAATTCTTGAAAATGGGAGTACAGTGAAATCTCAGTTAACTGGCAACCATGGGGATTGGCAGATGCCAGATAACTGCAGTTTCTGGTTGCTTGATAGTTACTATTAAAAATAGGCCTGACTAATACTGTATCCTATACTATTTGTTTAGTTTGACTTGTTCTTAGGTTGGGGCGAAAGAGAGATTTTATTCCTATCTTCCTTTTTAAAACTTTAAAACTGTAAAAACACATGAAAATTGTACTGTATTTCTTCGATTTTTTTTTCTGGTTAACTGAGAGTTTACTGTAGTCAAAGTGTCCTTTAAATCCAAAACTCTCACCAGAGTGACTGAACAAAGCAGAGACTAAATGGACCCACTGAATCTATACAACATGTAAAATGCCTAGCAATATATAATGAAACTACATCTATGACCTCAACATAATTATCATAATCAAGCTCAGACCATAACAACACAAGGGTTT
The DNA here is from genome assembly GCF_019279795.1 of Protopterus annectens. Classification (NCBI taxonomy): domain Eukaryota; kingdom Metazoa; phylum Chordata; order Ceratodontiformes; family Protopteridae; genus Protopterus; species Protopterus annectens. The sequence goes on from NC_056750.1 coordinate 535,747,665, forward strand.
CATCACAAGTCACAGCACAACCAACCATGGGCACAGTATGTTTAAAAAACACCCTTAGGCAGCCTTTGCTAGAAAGGAATGTGTAGCTTTTTACCTTCACTGAAAGAAAAAAAAAAAACTCTAATCAGTGAAGAAGACTGGGTTACACTGTCCACTCTTTGAAAGAGCACATCAGAGTGATTAAATGCAGCAGCAATCTCACTGGACAGATAATTAGAAGTTATGTACTTACCATAACGTTCCATCTGAGTAGGTGTATTCATTTGTCTGCAACCTGTGGGTATGGATCCGATATCGGATCCAAACCGGCATGGTTTATCCAGCTATGGATCTGAGCTCCTAGCTCCTCCCCTCACCCATAATGCCCTGCTCTCCCTACATTGATCTGCTTATGTGTGTGGGTGGTTAAAGGATGCTGAAAGAGAACACTGGACTGACAGTGTTGTCCACTGAATTTGCAAACATGGCATGAAGGCTAGAAGGATAAGGGGACAGCAGCAGCAGATCCCAAGGCAAGCAAAAAAAATTAGTTGCGGGAAAGAGAATGTATTTCTTTTTTTTTTTTGGATCCCGGATCCAAGTGTGTCTCAGCTGAGAGGAAACCTGGTGTCCAGGCAAGCACCTATGAACTCCCAACTCTGCACAGGTGTGAGGTCAGATCGAGTTTGCCTTGTATCAAAATACCCTAACCAAAGGGTAACACATTCTATGCAGGAAACTGACAAGGCCAGGGGGATAGGAGGGCGGGATGGTTGCAGACAAATGAATACACCTACTCAGATGGAACGTTATGGTAAGTACATAACTTCTAAATCTGAAGTAGGAGATTCATTTGTCAGCAACCTGTGGGACAGAGTCCCCAGGTACCTGAATCTTGGGCGGCCATCATGGAAGGATATTCCGGAGCACCGCGGAGCCAAAGGATGCTCTACCTCTAGACGTGATATCCAGCTTGTAATGAGAAATAAAAGTATGAGATGAAGCCCAAGTGGCCGCTGAACAAATGTCATCCAGAGGAATCCTAGCCTTAAAGGCTGCTGAGGTAGAAACAGACCAGGTTGAATGAGCATGGACTCCATCTGGTGTGGGCCTCCCAGAAGCTTGGTAAGCTAAAAGAATACACTGGGAAATCCAACGTGACAAGGAGACTTTGGAAATTGGTTTACCCAGATTGAATTTGGCAAAGGAAATGAACAACTGGTCGGATTGCCTGTGACCAGCTGTCCTGTTAAGGTAAAAACAAAGCTGCCTGTGAACATCCAATGAATGCAGCTTGTACTCGCCTTTGTTCTGATAATTAGGAAAGAAAACGGGGAGGTTGATGGACTGATTAATGTTTGCTTCCGAAGCTACCTTAGGAAGAAACGAGGGATTGATCCTGAGGTACACACGGTCCAGATGGAATATCAAGTAAGGCGGCTTCATGGAAAGGGCTTGAAGTTCCGAAACTCTTTTGGCTGAAGTAATGGCTACTAAAAATGCAGTCTTAAGAGATAAGAATTTTAGATCTACTGTAGCCGCAGGCTCAAAGGGGGGAGCAGTCAAGGCCTGAAGAACCAAGGAAAGATCCCATGGTGGAACCGCCTGCTTGACAGGGGGTCTAAGCAGAAAGGTGCCTTTTAGGAAGATTTTACATAACTTGGCAGACATAAAAGGCCCAGAGTCATGACCAACATGATAATGAGAAATGGCCGCTAGCTGAACTTTGACCATGGAACTACTGGCGCCATCATTAAAAAGAGTGGTAAGGAAGTCTAGAACCAGGGGAAGAGGTACCGTGAAGGGATCTAGACCTTGCCGCTCCGCCCAAACGGAGAATCGCTTTCATTTACTGTGGTAAGTTTTTCTGGTAGAGGGTTTATGCGCCGCTACCAGAATGGCCCTAATGGGCGACAAAATACCGGGAGTCCTAATTAGGAGTGGAACTGGAGCAGCCAAGCTGTCAGCTTCAGGTTGTCCAGGTTCGGAGCTGGTAGGTTCGATGGGTGTGCTATCAGATCCAGAATGGGATCTAGAATCCAAGGTGGATTCACTGAGTGAGACCTTAGGTAAGGGAACCAGATCTGCCGAGGCCAGAATGGGGCTATGAGGATCATTCTGCACCCCAACCGAGAGGCTTTCTGAAGAACCTGGAGCATCAGAGGCAGAGGGGGGTATGTGTAAAGAAGACCGGGAGGCCAAGCATGCACCAGAGCGTCTCTCGGGGAATCCCCTGGTGGAGGGATTAGAGCGAAAAAACTGTCGCACTTGGTGTTTGAGGGAGAAGCAAAGAGATCGCAACAAGGAGTTCCCCACCGTGCGAAGATACGTTTTGCTACTTGAGCATTGAGAGACCACTCGTACGGGGAGAGAATGGTGCGACTGAGCTTGTCCGCAAGGATGTTGGACCGACCCGGAATGTGCGTTGCGATGAGAAAGCGGTTGGTAGAGATCGCCCATTCCCACACTGTCATGGCTTCCCGACATAAAGGGTAAGACCTGGATCCCCCCTGTTTGTTGATGTACCAGACCACCGACATGTTGTCTGACTGAATCGCAATTGTTCCTAGGGGAAGAAAGGCCTGAAGTGCATGCAACGCCAAGAGCACGGCCCTCATCTCCAGAACATTGATATGCAGGGAGGTCTCTGAGTCGTTCCACGTGCCTTGGACCGTCCGTCCCGCAAAATCCCCCCCCACCCAAGGCGAGATGCGTCCGTGGTCACTGTGGCAAGGGGGGGAGATGCACAAAAGGGGCAGCCTCCTTGGAGGTCCCCTGAATGGAGCCACCACAAAAGAGACCGCTTGCAAGCCTTGCTGATTGCAATGGGGTGATGCAGGGGGAGAGAAAGATAAGACCATTGTACTTGAAGCGTCCACTGAAGTACTCTCATGTTCAACCTGGCGAGCGGGAGAAGAGAAATCGCTGCCGCCATGGATCATAGTGCCCTCAGGGCCAATTCCGCCGGAACTGAGCTTGAGTGGAGGATGGCTCGCACCTGGAGTCGTAGATTCTGAATTCTGTCGGTTGTGAGGAAGGCTCTTAACTTCCTTGTGTCTAACCTGGCACCTATGAAATCTATCAATTGAGTAGGGGCCAGGTTGGACTTTCCTACGTTTATTGTGATACCTAGCCAGGGGGCTAGCTGAAGAAAAGAATCTCTTGCCAGGGATAGTAGATGCCTTGTTGGGGCGGTGAGAAGCCAGTCGTCCAGGTACAGAAAGACCTGCACCCCCTGAAGCCTCAGGTGGGCCGCAACCACTGCTAATACTTTGGTGAACACCCTGGGGGCTGTGGTGAGACCAAAGGGAAGGACCCTGAACTGGTAGTGACTGGTTTCCAGCCGGAAGCGAAGAAACCTCCTGGACCGTCTGTCCATTAGTATGTGGTAGTACGCATCCTTGAGGTCTATCGAGCACATCCAGTGATTCTCTCCCAGAAGGGGGAGGATAGACTGTAAAGTGACCATCCGGAACTTCTCTTTGGGAACTGCCAGGTTTAATAGGGACAGATCTAGAATGGGTCTTAGGTCCCCCGTCTTTTTTGGCACTAAAAAGAACCTGGAGTAGAACCCTGATCCGATCTGGTCTGGGGGGACGGGCTGGATGGCTCTTTTCCTCAGCAGATAGCCAATTTCTGCTGAAGCGGCCTCCCTCTGATCGGGTGGAACGTCGGGGAGGGATTTTGGTTTTGGGAGGTGGAGAAGGGGAATTTTGTATCCGCTGGATATAATACGGAGGACCCAGCAGTCTGTTGTTATGGACTCCCATGCCGCTAGGTGCTCCGAAAAACGTCCCCCAACTGCCTCCAGAGTGGAACAGTCGGGCAACCCCTCAGGGTTGCTGTGCGGGCCGCTCAGAGAAAGGTTCTCTGGACCCAAAATTCCTGGGAGCCCTTCTGCCCCTAGGGCGGGGTCCGCCCTGTCCTCCTCTGCCACGGAAGGACTGGTTGTCCGGAGCGGGTTGGGATTGCTGTGACTTCCGGAACCACATCTTCTTCTGGCCCTTTTGGGTCCTAGATTAGGACCGCTGGGGCACAGAGAAATGGACTCCGACGTCAGAAAGCGTCTTCCCGTCCTTCTCGCTCTGGACCAAGGTGTCGCGAACCGTCTTGCCAAAAAGGGCAGAACCATCAAAGGGGGCGTTCGCGAAAGACGCCTTGAAGGGCTCTGTGAAATCGCAATGGCGGAGCCAGGCCTGGCGTCTCGTGACTAGGCCTACTCCTGCAGCTCTAGCGGCTCCCTCAGTAGCATGGGAAAGCAACCACATAGAGGTATTTGTCACTGACCGAAGAGTGGCCATACGGGTGGAGTGCAAATGTTTGTCCTCCTCCGACATGGACTCTGTGGGGGATGCAGCATATTCTTTGATAAGATCGCGCTGCATCCTAATAACATGTGCCAGATAGTTGAGCGCCCTCACTGAGAAGGTCACTGAACTAAACATTCGCTTCCCCAAGCGGTCCATCATCCGAGACTCCTTGCTCAGAGGATGGACTGAGGGACTCTCCTTGGCGAGTTCCCTCTTGGTGGCTGCTGCCGTCAGCATGGCATCTACCGGAGGACCCTTACTTCAGTGGGCACGGTCACCTGGGGGGCTGAGAATCCTGTCTGGCCTTTTGAGGATTGGCTCCACGGTGTCCGGTTCCTTCCACGCCCTGGTGGTAATAAGGTCCACCAGGGGGTCGGCAGGAGGGGACACCCAAGAGGTAGACGGGCCCGCTTCAAATGCCTCCAAGAACACGGACTCGTCTGAAGAAGACTTTGGGGCAGACCACCCACCCCTTATGTGAAGCATTTCCATGATGTCTCCAAAGGAGACATCCTCGGGGGGTGATCTTGGGGAGCCTTCCCCTTCCTCCAAGTCCGTGTCTTCAGTTAAAGACTCGGGGGGTCTATGTGCCTCCTTTTACACGTGTGCTTGCGAGGTGCCTCCTCGGGGGGGGGGGCTGTCCGAGGAGCCCTCGCAAGCAGTGTCTAGTTCCGCAGGAACTGCTTGGGGCATTAAAACAGGCTGTCCCAGTGGCCGGGTGATGGAAGCCTGACCCAGAGCAGATGGAGTGCGGGACGGAGCCGAAGCAAGTGCCGGGGGTCCGGAAGCCCTCAACAGAGCCCTCTCCACTACATCAAAAGCCGAAGGGGAGCCGGCCTCGACCAAAGGATCCGACAGTCAGCTCCCCCTCGGATCCGAGGAGTGGATTGGAGTCGGCGCCGAGCCCTTCGGATCCGAGGGACCAGTGCGCTCTGACACGGACGGCGCCGAAGGCACACTGAGTCCCTCGGATCCGAAACTCGGGCCAAGGCTCCGAGAGGTCAGATCCGACACACTCGAGGGCAGGGTCGGATCCGAAGTAGCCAGTACTATCGGAGCCGACCCACCCCCGGCTCCAAAGCTGCCCGGCTCCGAGCGCTCCGAATCCGGGTAGCAGGTCGGAGAAGGAGCTATGGGCTTGAAAAAAGGGGTCGAGCTCCCCCCCGGGGGGGGGCAGGAGCACTCCCATCTGCATCTGGGCCTGGATGAACCTTCGCATCATCCGGTCCAGATCGGCGTCAGAAAGACTATAGGTCGACCTCGAAGAGGCTACCGAGGTAGGCCTTGAATACCGCCTCGATAGCCTCGAAGGAGGTCTGGTCTCCTCCTCCTCAGGTCCCGGTGAAAAGGTTGGGGACCGGAGCCGAAGAGGAGGAGAACCAGCAGCTAGAGAGGCCGGAGGAGAAGCCCGCTTAGCCGGCGGGGCCGAGACGGAGGTCTCGGCCCGCCGCTTGTGGTGCTTCTCTCTCCGGTCCTTCTTCCTAGCTTCCCTGTCCTCCGAACCCGTAGAGGGAGTTTGAGTCCCGGGAGGAGGAGCGGGAGCAGGTAGGGCAGGTACCGCAGGAGTGGTAACTACCAATGGGGCGGAGGCCAAAGCCGAGTCCGGGGGTAAAAGTCCCGCCAAGACCAGCTTCGACCTCCGCTCCTTCAATGCCCTGGGGTTGAACCCTGCACAGATTGAACATCCAGAAGTGAGGTGTTCAACCCCAAGGCATCGAACGCACCGAGTGTGGCCATCCGCAGGGGACAGCTTATGGCCACACTCGGAGCACTTCGAAAATATCGCCTTAGGGGCCTCAGACATTTTTTTTTTTTTTTTTAAACAAAAGAAAATTAACAAGTTAAAATATTAACAAGTTAACAACACAGTAAAGGCCCCAAAGAAACCACGCACACACTACGCTACCAGCGAGGGGAGGGAATTACAAAAAAATTAAGTAATTTAACCAAAAATAGTTTAAATGGGTGGGAAACCTAAAACTTTCACACAAAGGAACTATTTTTAAACCAAAAAACCCTTAGTAAATATACTAAATGTTCACTTAGCTGAAGGAGCTCAAAGATCAAGCTGTCACCATGAACGCGGCAAACTAGATTTGAGGTCATGTAGGGAGAGCAGGGCATTATGGGTGAGGGGAGGAGCTAGGAGCTTGGATCCATAGCTGGATAAACCATGCCGGTTCGGATCCGATATCGGATCCATACCCACAGGTTGCTGACAAATGAATCTCCTACTTCAGATCATACCTTCCTACCTGAAACGTCCATTTTGTATGCTGAGTAATAAGCATTCAATATAAGTTTGTCCTTGATTAGCAGTGTCTTGCTCTATCTGCACTCCAACTATCATCTCAGTATTCACAATGATTGAGTCTCACAGTTAAACCATGGCTCAAATCACACAGTAGACCAGTGACGTATAGAAATGAAAGCCACCATATCCAGAACACTATGCACACTCTTGTTATAGGCAGTAAGAACTGAATGTGGATCCTAAGCACTGTGGGCATTCAGCAAATCATGAAGTATGGCTATTAAAATGCCACCATAAATTGCCCAAAAGTTCCTACAATTGACCACACCCATGGCAGGTACTATAAGTATATAAAACCTGAGCCTGAAATAAACAAGGTAATGATCAGTCCAACAGACAAGGCCCACCAGCAAATTCCTGGTTTTCAAGCCCCATGAATGATCAAATCAAAAATTAATGTGCAGCATTGATAACTACCTGAGTGGACCTGTAACTTGCAAAATACTAAGGAGTTCCAAAAATATCTCACTAGTCTCTTAATCAAGTCAGGTATTACAATCACCCAAGTTAAGCTACTAAGTGCATTAGATCGATACAGATATCCATCCACTCCTAGAGAAATAACCCCAGATATTTGTGCTACCTACATTGATTCTTAAACATTGAGAACATCCCATCATTGCAAGGTTTCAGTGCCTACCATGTGTTTAGACCCACCACACTAGATGAAGGTGGCAGTGCCTTTACATTCATTACAAAAAAAATAAACAAAAACTACACCACTAGATTCATTATGCAGGATAACAACCCAAAACTCCTCCATGTCCATCTGACTATTAACAAAATCCCATATCACACTGTAGCCAACTATAGGACCTTCTCTATGACTCCCTTAGCATATGACTCAGATCTGTCAAGTATAGAAATCCTAATCATTCAGCCAAACACCATGCTCTTACGGGACTCAAACTATCACTTCTTTAACTGGGAAACTTTTACATACCCAAACATGAATGCCCAGAGATTTCTGAACTTCATAAATACAGGCTCACTGGACCAGCTAGTACATACCACAATAGGGTACAATAAAATCTTGAACTTTATTCTTACCAATACGTAACAGCTCTGTTCCCCTCTAGTTGTGACACCCTCCCTAGTCAATTTAGACCATACATCAGTCATATCCACTATAAGACTCGTTATTCAAGGATTATACCAAAACAAATCTATTAAAGTAGAGTGATAACCTGGCAAAGTTCAACTTTCCCTTTCACCCTGAGGACCTTGCTAGAAATGTGAAGTCCTCCACCACCAAATTCTATGAACATGCATGTAAATAACTCCAAAACAAATAAAATGCCAAGTTTAAGAATAAGCCCTTACAGTGGAACCCTAATATAAAGAGGCTCATACATCATAGGATTTTAATAGGTTATTGACCCTGAGGTCATTTAAGCCTAGCCATTTCATCCCAATGTAATACCATAGCTATGCTAGTCAACTCAGGCTTGCATTTAGTAATGACTAATCATGCCCAGAAAGGTTGTGGGTGCTATCCCCGGTAAGAATTTATGGTGCCCTATCCACTCGTCCAAGTTCCTTTTTAACAGAGCCATAGAGGTGCTCTGTTTCACAGGGATTGATAGCCTATTCTAAAGATGTGGCAGTTGCTGGAAGACAAATCTTTCCCTCTAGCATGTAGCATGTCCTATTTAAGTCACAGGCAATATTTAGGTCCCTGGAGTGGGCATCTCTAGTCGCATTTGAAAAAATTAATTATGCGTAAAAACAAATTTAATTCTGCAAATACAAAACTTCAGACGCGGATTAAATCAACCATTGCTAGATACAAGGTAAAAATTGCAAACTAGGCAAAAGACAATCACATAGCCTTTTTCAATTGTATCATAAACTTCAGATGTAATACCACTTACTATTAGCTCAATGCAATTTTGTACACTAAGCCTGAAGATATAGTCAATCTACTGAAGGATAAACTTCGCTCTAATCTCTCCCCCATTTCAACCCCTTATCAAAACCACTTATAACTGTCCACATCTCTCCATCATATCTTCCAGGAATAAGTGCTAAATGCACTATCCAAGGCTGAGAACACTCCTTCTATGGGACCAGATAACACACTGGGATGCCCACTGGTCAGCCTGAAGCATAACTTGTCAAACCTCCCTACAGATGCTTTTCAATATTAGCCTCCAAACACAGTTTTTACCAAATGAATGGAGGATTACAACAGTCAGCCCCTTTCCCTTCAGAAAGGTGGGGTGTCAACTGATGATGGTAGCTATATATCTATAAGTGTGATCAGCCTCATCTGTAATGCTATGGAAAAGATCAGATAAAAACTTCAGGTATGGCAGGAACTCCAAGGCATAATATGTACTGTAGAAAACTCCACTTTATTCACAAAGATACACGTAATAAAACAGGTTTTAGCGCTTTCATCTCTGACTGAGACTTCATCAGAAACAACGAACTAAAACAAAGAGACCCTTTATATATTAAATACAATTAAGTTGTCAATGATGTCATCATTTAATTCACTAATTGACAATTTTAAAGATGTATAAGCCTGGTTCCAAAATACAACAAAAAACTAACGTGACTATATATATATCGAAAATCAGATCTCAAAAATAGTGAAGTTAAAAAATCTGAGAATATAGTATAAGAATTACATTTTGTAAACACTGAATCTAAAATAATATATTAAAAACATTTGATCATATTTATAGTAATAAATAAATAACATTCTATAAATACATATTATGTTGTCAACACCACAGTATATATTACTTATATAATAAAAGATTATTAATGTTGTTTCTATGTATATGTTATATATAGTATATTTTTTGTTTTTGTATATATAAGTTGTGTTTGATATGCTATATGTCATTAGCTCTTTCTATCAGTATAGGCACTAGGGAAACATGGTCATTAATACCAGGTGGAAACATCGATGCTAACCTATATTGCCAATAACTTTCTTTCTTTTTCAAGGTGTTTTTCCAATCACCACCTCTAGGATCAATGTTTACCACTTCCAAAATACCAAAAACAAATTTATCAAAATTGACACAACCAATACTGTGTCTATATAAGGCATTAGTACTTTTTAAACTTTTTATATCGTTCAAATGTTCATATATTCTACGTTTTAACATACGTTCGGTTTTACCCACGTAGAAATGATTGCAGGCATTACACGAAGCTAGGTAGACCACTCCCTTGGTATTACAGTTACCTTTCTTAAAATATACTTTACTTTTAACACAATTATTCAACACTATACTCTGTTGTTGATTAATATACGGACAATAATGACACATACCACACTTTTTAGTACCTTGTAGAACTGAAAAAGTACCTTGTTTATTTTCCAACAATTGTTTTATGTTTTGCCCTACCTTGTTTACAAACCTTTCATACAGCTTGTGTTTTGCAATACAATTCTAGATCTGATCAAATTCGAAAAATTTATCAAAAAAATTAGAATATTTTCAGAACTAATGATGAAGTTTTCAATAAGATGGGAAGCAAACCAAGGTTTGTAAACAAGGTAGGGAAAAACATAAAACCATTGTTGGAAAATAAACAAGGTACTTTTTCAGTTCTACAAGGTACTAAAACGTGTGGTATGTGTCATTATTGTCCATATATTAATCAACAACAGAGTATAGTGTTGAATAATTGTGTTAAAAGTAAAGTATATTTTAAGAAAGGTAACTGTAATACCAAGGGAGTGGTCTACCTAGCTTCGTGTAATGCCTGCAATCATTTCTACATGGGTAAAACCGAACGTATGTTAAAACGTAGAATATATGAACATTTGAACGATATAAAAAATTTAAAAAGTACTAATGCCTTATATAGACACAGTATTGGTTGTGTCAATTTTGATAAATTTGTTTTTGGTATTTTGGAAGTGGTAAACATTGATCCTAGAGGTGGTGATTGGAAAAACACCTTGAAAAAGAAAGAAAGTTATTGGCAATATAGGTTGGCATCGATGTTTCCACCTGGTATTAATGACCATGTTTCCCTAGTGCCTATACTGATAGAAAGAGCTAATGATATATAGCATATCAAATACAACTTATATATACAAAAACAAAAAATATACTATATATAACATATACATAGAAACAACATCAATAATCTTTTATTATATAAGTAATATATACTGTGGTGTTGACAACATAATATGTATTTATAGAATTTTAATTATTTATTACTGTAAATATGATCAAATGTTTTTAATATATTATTTTAGATTCAGTGTTTATAAAATGTAATACTTATACTATATTCTCAGATTTTTTAACTTCACTATTTTTGAGATCTGATTTTCGATATATATATAGTTACGTTAGTTTTTTGTTGTATTTTGGAACCAGGCTTATACATCTTTAAAATTGTCAATTAGTGAATCAAATGATGACATCATTGACAACTTAATTGTATTTAATATATAAAGGGTCTCTTTGTTTTTGTTCGTTGTTTCTGATGAAGTCTCAGTCAGAGATGAAAGCGCTAAAACCTGTTTTATTACGTGTATCTTTGTGAATAAAGTGGAGTTTTCTACAGTACATATTATGCCTTGGAGCTCCTGCCATACCTGAAGTTTTTATCTCATTTTATTGGTTCCTTGGTGTATTTACAACAGCTATGGAAAAGATCATTACAGAATTAATAAAAGGACACAGGCAACCTACAAAACACCAACCCAAGCCAGTTTGTTTTGGTCAAAGGCAGATCCTGCCTGTTCAACCTGGCTGACTTCTTCAAGAAGGTCACTGAATCAACAAATAAAAGAAAAACTGGTCACTAAGCATATCCAGACCTCACAAAGGCATTCAACACCATCTTTTCTAGCTAAATGCAAATCTCAATGTAACGCATTGGACAGCACACTGGTTCACCAATAGAACCCAACAAATAAGGGTGGGTGGCTCTACCTCCTCCAACATACAAGTCACTAACTGAGTACCTCAGAGTTCGGTTCTCAGGCCACTTCTTTTTGGCATCTACTTCTCAGAGGTCAGGGCAAATGCTGAGATTTTATAGCTGGAAAAGTTTGCTGATGATTGAAAACTTGGCTGTCATCTGTGATGATATGGGCAAGTGCCAGCATAGCCAGCTGGAGTTTTGTAAAGAGTATTTGAATATCTAACTGATTTATACAAGATGCTTGTGTTACAAATGTATTAGCACTGTATGTCATTTGTATATCAAACTGATTTTGTACAGATGCTTGTGCAGAAAATGTATTTGTGAGCTTTGCTTGTGTTGAAATGTATCAACAGTGCACCCTGCTGAAATGAAGAGAAATGTACATGTACTACTGCAGCTGAATTAAATGTTTATGTCTTAATAGAGGATACTGTCACAGCAGAGGTTAACTTTAAGAAAATAAGGGGAATGTAAATAAGCTGTTAAATCATTAAAAGGCACCCCACAGTGCTGAAGAGGACCAGAGACACTGGGCCTGGGAAAGCACTTTTGTCCATTAGCTCAGAGAAAAGACGACAGGCCCCAGGCACATCCATACACATTTGGATGTCTATCTTGCCCAACTGTGCTAACTTCCAGTCTCAGCTTAAAAGGGAAATACTGTGAGAACCTAGAGTCAGGTGACCAGATGAGGTCAACCTGCCAGCCCTCTTGGAAATGATAAATCTCAAAGTATTGAGTATTCTGCTTGGGGAGCCTGACTAGAAAGACCCTCCCCAACAGCATCTGGCCTTGCGGTAGTAAGTAACTTAACTAAGCAACAGTAATTCTCTTAGATTCAGTCAGGAATATAGTGAAGCTTAGTTTAGATATTGTTTTTCTTTATTTGTCTGAGTCTGTCCAGCAATGTTCTTTTCAATATTTCTTGAAATCTGAACTTTGTGGTTTACTGTGAATATACGTGCAGTAATTTCATGCACTTTTATTATTTATTATTAAATATATTTAAAGCTTTTATTGTGGCTGGTCCTTGTAGAAAGTAGTTAACCTTTGAGAGTACTTACATTTATTGGGTGACACTGTGTGGGCCACTCCAGAAGGCCTAGCCTTCTTGGTGAACTACCATTTGTATTAGCATTAATATTACACAGTATAATTGGACACCCTTTGTAAGGACTTTATAGTACTGACTGGATGCAGTGAATCTACCTTATAGTCTGGGCAAAGTTGGTAGAATGGGTAATCTGTGTCAGCCTTTCCCAGGTGTGTGTGTGTGTGTGTGTGTGTGTGTGTGTGTGTGTGTGTGTGTGTGTGTGTGTGTGTGAAAATTAAATCTTAAAGAGTATATGTGTTTTCTACTTGAGGCGGCAACACAAAGCATTGGATTTACAGAGGGGGTACTGGATGACTTGGCCCTAACCCTACAGCTGTACCAGTGAGGAGTCTTATTAGGAACTGGGAGTGAGACAGATAAAGAGACATCCAGACCCCAGGCAGAGTGTATTCCATGTGTGCTCTTAAGTGAAACTGTACTTGATGCAGAGAGGTCTGCATCTGGAAATACTGAGAATCCATTTGTATTCCAAGTGCATGTCCCTCTCCGGGGTCAGTGGTGAGGATTCAGGCTCACTGATTACTGGCCCAGAGTGAGGACGACACATATTGGTGGCCGCCACATACTGGTGGCAGTGGTGGGCATCATATCAAACTCTCCAGAAGATAACAAAATCAAAAAAACTAAATGCCGGAGAGTGCATAACTGTACCCTTTGGCAAGCAGGATGTGACCTAAAACTATCACATCAACACTTCCATGAAAACTGACCTAGCAGTGAGGGACCCAGGAACATACATAGAAAGTGAGCTGTCATTCAACCACCATGTGTTGACTAGTGTTAGGAAGTCCTTTATAGTGCAACTTATTATAAAGTGCATAACATCCAGGTCTACAGAGGTGTTCCTTACACTCTGCATGGCACTAATTAGGACAATCATTGAATATAATGACCCATTTGGCATGTACTTGTCCAAGAACTGCACTCAACTCAAGTGATCTACACATGGTAACATACATACCAACATAAAAATTTGAACAAACAACAAATTAAAGGTCATGCTGCTAGATACTAGGAGTCTATATATGAAACTGCATTCACTGCAAACATTCTTAACCCTGGAAGATGCTGACATTGATGCTGTCACAGAAACCTAGTTCAAAGCTGAGGAGAGCACCCCAGCATTACCTGGTTACTCATCCTATCATACATTCAGAACCCAACTCGTGGCCAGCAAAGCCAAAGGAGGTGGAGTTTCAATATATATTAAAGACACACACACACCTCCAGGCTGGTCAAACAGTATAATGCAGAGGAGACACTCCAGGTGCAGTTAACCATTGACAAGACCCCTATTCAAATCACAGCTAGCTACAGGCTCCCAAATTTGACTTAAGATGTCCGCTCCACCTATCTGAACCTCTTTGAATCTATCAAGACTCAGTCCATTACCCTGATCCTGGGTGACATTAATTACCCACCCATAGACTGGAAAAACTACTCATCCCAAAACACAAATGCACAGAAATTCCTTGATTTTATCAATGCAAATGTCTTGGAACAGATAGCAGATACCCCCAAAACAGGTGATAATATCATGGACTTGATATTAACCAACATGTGTAACCACTGCAGCACCCCTACAGTATCATCCTCCCTGGTAAGATCCAACCATAAAGCAGTCACTTTTGAATTCACCATCTCCCCTGACCCCCCCCCCCCCCACTAGCTAGGGTCAAACAAAAAAACTTCTCCAAAGCTGATTACAACCTAATGAGGGATGATATAAACAGCTTCACAGCCCTCCCCCTTTGTAGAAACTGGCACCAATGTCCTAATCTACACCAAAGTAACTATATGAGCATTTATACAGATGCATGGAATCAGGAATACCTGACAGGACAAAATCATCCTCAGCAAGAAAGAGTAAATCTGTCTGGTGGACATCTGCAATAAATAAACTATATAACAAAAGCAAAAAATTGCTGTCCAAGACCAAGAAGGATCAGGTGCCCAACTGGAAGCAATCTCTCCTTTGCCTAAACAAGCAAATAAGAGCACCAGTGAAATCCTCTAAAGCCAAATTGGCCACATCTACTAGAGACAATCATAAAGCCTTCTTCACATATGTCCACAATCTCAAAGGAAGCACCCAGATCTGTTCAGAACTGGTGGTCAAGGACACCACATACACAAATGCTGTAGATATAGCCAATTTACTGGCTGACAGATTCAGTGAGAACTTCACCACTCTGTCCCCCCATCAGTAAATCAGGGCATCCCCAGTACATGCCCCCTCCACCCCGTATCTCTAGGGAATAGGTCATCACTGCCCTCTCAAAGGCAAAAAAATACAGCCTCCATGGGACCTGATAACATCCCAGGCTGCATCCTACATGAACTCAGGCATAAACTTGCAGCACTATTAGGCACCCTATTCAACCTAAGCCTGGGTGCCTACTTTGTCCCAGCTGAGTGGAAGACAGTCACTGCCATCCCTTTACACAAAGGTGGAGCATCCCAGGACATACTTCTTTGAGGTGCAGGCCAAAACCATTGGGCTATGGCTGACCAAGTTTGCAGATGACTGCAAACTGAGCGCAGTCATCAATTCTCCAAGTGATGTAGATGTCCTCCAAGAGGGTCTCACCCAAACAAATGACTGGTGCCAGAAACATGGCCTCACGCTGAATGCCAAAAAATGCATCATCATCCCCTTTGGGGAGACTGACATCCCCACATATTATCACATTAAAAACAATGTCTTAAGTATGCAATCAGTAGTGAGGAATTTGGGCGTTGATAGCAACCTCATTTTTGACCACCACGTTGCTTCCGTTGTAGGGAAAGCTTTGTAAATGGCCCACCAAATAAGTAAGGGTATCTCATCCAGGGACAAAGAGGTCATATAATCCCTGTATTCTTCCCTTATAAGGCCAATTATTAAGTACATTCTTCCCTTATAAGGCCAATTATTAAGTACAACACCCCCTTCGACATGTACCTCACAAAGCACATGCAGCAGCTGGAGAGACAACAGAGGTTCCTCACCAGGATAATCCAGGGCCGCAAACATATACCCTACACAGATAGGCTAAAAGCCCTGTCTCTCTACTCATTTTCATACAGACTCCTCAGAGGTGACCTCTGTCTGGCATACAAAGCAATCTCAGACTCCGCCTTGATGGGACTGCTGCATATCCACAAGTCAAGCTCCACTTGAGTAACCCGTACACGCGACCTCAACCTGGTCTGTGATATCAATAGGACTTGTTGGCAGGACATGTCGGTGTCCCAGAGACTCCCCCAATCTGTGGAACAGACTCCCTCTCCACGTCAAGCAGAGTACCTCATTATCCCTTTTTAAACACAACCTGGATAACTGGATGGGAAACAGAAAATACAAACCTAGGATTCCACCTGTGTCCCTGCTGTACAGGGGATTTGGGTGCTGACTTGTCTAAACATGGGCTAAATGCTTAGCTAGGCTTATAAGGGCTTCAGGGCTAATAGCCTAGTAACTTTCTATGATCCTATAATCAGTAAGTCCAACAGTGGCAGAAACATCCACTCTAGAGACCTCAATCTGTATTGCAACATAAAAATAACATGCTGGAGGGATCACTATGTCTCACAGAACATACAACTTTGCTGGACTGGAGGAACAAGTAATATCTGGTCTAGGGTTATGGTTATTCATACTTACTATTTCAAAGGGTTAAACGACAATACTAAAGGATTATCTCACCAGGGATTTACAAGACTTCTGCTAAATATAGGGCCTTAGAACTAAACTACCAAGGTTATAAAACTCATTGGGAATGCATGGCTAGGCTGCTAAAGATCCTCAAAGATCAATAGCTTACAAACCAATTTATCTTAGTCAAGCACTGAAGAATAATAATTGGCTAGTACACTATAATATTGCCAGTGTAGAGTGGGGTTAACTTGCTAATTGGGATTAGATACCTGCAAATGTAGACCCTGTTATTACTTAGTCAGGTCTCTGTAATAAAATGCCAGAGTAACTGACTACACTGAATCTGTTCTACCTTGAGCTGGTGTTAAACAGTACAACTCTATTAAGGACTGAAGGGGAGATGAATAACAGTCAGACATGGTAACATGACTCTTAGAATACTATACCATAACATAAAACTGAAGACCTGCGCTAGGATGGTGCTTCCCCCTACAGTGGTGAATGGAATTCCAACATGTTCTCTCAGATCAGGATATGCAGTATACGGGTAACTAAAGACCGCAGCATAATGACTCTAAAATTTACTTTTTAACATTTCATGGAAACTAAGAGTTCAAACTTAACAGAACCAAGCAAGCACAGGCTGAGTAGGAGATTCCTGAAAAGGAAGTCTCCTATTACAGTGGTAAAGAGTAGTAAAGACAACAGTTCACCTACAAATATAAGGGTTACCGAGGTTAGTTATACTTTGTTAAAACCTGAAGGTCATTGTGATACACTGAGAGGCTGCCAGCCCAGCTAGATAGAATTTTGTAAATAATTGTATGTCATTTTAAATATTAATATGATCCATAGGCTTGTTTCACAAATGTAAGAAAACTGTGTTACGTGCTGAGCTTCAAAAACGTAACCACAGTGCACCCTGCTGGAAAGAAAGCAGAAATGTGAATAAACTCTATCCCTATGTAATGTATGTTTTCATGGTAGAAAAATGGGACATACAGAGTTAACTTGCAAACTCTAAGAAAATAAACTAATAAATTAAGAACTGTATGCCTGTGTGTGATCTCAAGCTAACAGACAGGATGTCTGGGCTAGGAGTTTGTTTCTATTGTCTTAAGACAGAGATAATTACTAGGTTTCATATGTAAAGTATCTTTTATTGCTCAGTGACTTCCTGGCAGCTACATATCACAAAGAAATGTAAAATTTTAAGTCTTTGTTATCCTGGAAAGTAAATCATAAGAGACAAGAATTATGTAATCTGAGATGAGTCAGCAGTAATGTGTATTATCAATTTAAGAACTATTTCAGAGGGAAAGAGGTGCATTTTGTATTTTGTTCTGAAGCTGATAACAACTTACCAGCACTTGCTTTGCTCTCTAAGTAGGATTTAGATCTTGTAGTATTTCTCTTAGAGATATATAGGAATATAGCAAGGTTAGTCTAGATGTTTTCTATATTTATGTCAGACTGTCCTACAATGTTGCTTTAAAGTATTTCCTGTGGTTTCTAAACTCTCTATTGTCACTGTGTTGAATTAATGAGTATTGTCTTGTATTTTTATTATTTATTGTTAAATATTCATAAACATTTTAACTGTGGCTATTTTATGTAGAGATATTTAAGGTCTTATACTACTTGCATGTATCTGATGATACTGTACAAGCCCCTCCTAAATAGCCTTCAAATCTCAGTCACACCTAGCAATTGGATAATAATAACATTGCACAGTAGAATTGGACACCTTTTGGTAAGAGCCTTTAGAGTACCAGATAAGGGTACTTGGTGGCAATGATTATTACCTTATAGCCTGGGCAGAAGGGGACATAGCTAGTGAACCTTTGCCAGCCTTCCCCAGGAATGTCTGTGTGTTTGTATATAAATCAAATCTCAAAGTGTGTGTGTGTGTGTGTGTGTGTGTGTGTGTGTGTGTGTGTGTGTGTGTGTGTGTGTGTGTGTGTGTGTGTGTGTGTGTGTGAGCTACTTGGGCAGAGACACAAAGCTCTGGTTGGACAGAGAGGGTACTGGAAGTTTTGACTTGACTACTCGGCTGAGATCTGAATCTTACAGCTGTGCCAGTGGGGAGTCTTATTGGGGATTTGAAGAGACAGGGAGAAACCAACCCCAGACTGACTGTGATCTCTGTGTGCTCTTAAGGGGAAATTGTACTTTACTGTGTGTGCACTTGTTGTCCTCCCAATGTGCACGTCCCTCACTGGTGTTAGTGGTGAGGATTGAGGCGCCTTGATTACTGGGCTAGTGCATGGGCATCACATATTAATTGTCTGGCAGTGGTGGGGTATCCACATCAAGTATTAATTGGTTAATAGTGGTGAGATAGTCACATCATATATTAATTGGCATGTAGTGGTGTAGATAGTGAATTCCTGCAGCTTGTGTACAGTGATCACTGAAGGTGTTTTTGTACTCTAAATCAGCCATGTAGTGAACATTCAGAGTTCAGACCACAATAGTTTTATTTCTTTTGTTAGCTTAGTTAGTCAGGGAGAGCAGGCAAGCATGTCAGCAGAGGAGTATGGTAAGCTGACAATGAGCCGGTTGGCTAAGATGTGCCAGGATAAAGGACAGGTGCATGGAAACCTGACTAAAGCATACAAGACTGCAGCTTTGGTCACAGCTGCAGCAGAAAATAGCAACCAGGAAGACGATCAGATTGGCCATGGAGATGTACAAAACATAGAGAATGGATAGCTCAAACGTTCTACAGAGGACTTAAAAATCCATCTGGAGCTAAAAAGACTTGAGTTGGAGGCCAGACATTTGGAAATAGAAGCTGAGGAGAAGGAGAGGCAGAGGCAACATTAAAAGGAGATGCTGACTCTTCGCCATAGTCATGGATGTTATGGGGGAAAATAGTAACTGAGCCCAGAAGCAACAAAGGTCAGTAAATTTCTTCCACAGTTTACAGAGGTCGATAATTCTGATAGTTTCATTCATATGTTTGAGAGGGTATGTAAACAGCCTGATGTTGACCAAAGGCTCTGGGTACGGTTCCTGACCCCCTTATTCCATGGTAAAGCTGTAAATGTTCTATGCAAACTATCTGCTGTTGACTTGTTAAAACTATAATGTTGTAAGGAATTGTTTGCTAGAATTTTTTAAGTTAACACCGGAAAATTACAGGAAAAGGTTTCATGAGCATAGACACAAGGCAGATGAAAGTGTGTGTGAATATGTTGCTGAACTAAGCACTTATTTTCATAGGTGGGTGAGTGGATGTCAGGTCACCAATTCTGAAGGGCTGGCAGACCTTTTAGTGAGGGAACAAGCCTTTAGCACTTTGCATGAGGACATGAGGATCTGGTTAGCTGATAGATAATGCTGTACTGTAGATGAGTTGGGGAAGAAGGGAGACCTATACCTACCAAGCAGGGCATCACTTCACAGGAAAGGGACACCCAGTGCTGCTCATGGGTCTAAGGGAACCCATGGTGGGCAGCCCAGACTACCCCAACAGAATCTGCCAGGAGCAGGGGAAGCCACTAGTCCAGGTACATGTCTAGGACCTAGGGTTAAATGTTTTGAATGCAGCCAGTGGGTCCATTTAGCATATAGATGTCCACAGAGACAAGGTCAGGAAAAAAGGTGAGGGAGCCAGTAAGTGGGAATGACAACATGCCAATAGTAGGTTGTCTTGAGACAACAGGGGTACCAAACTACCATCCTGCAGATGTCCTGACAGGGAAGGATTTTGATGAGGCATTACCATGTGTTTATGCAGTTACATGCAGTCAGGTTTGGAGACAAGCATGTGGGTCTGGTAGCTTGGGGGAGACCCAGACAGACCATACACTTTCATCCAGGACTGGTGAGGTGGTTACTTCAAGGAGGGAGCTATCCTGTAGCAGTGAGAATGAATGTGACCCACAGCTGCTTGATGGTACTGATGTTTCCTTGGACAGCATGACTACAGGGGCAGAGGTGAGTAGTAGTACCCAGGCTGACAGTGATGCACTGCTGTCAGTGGATACCAGACTTCATGTGGAAGGGAGCTGGGAAGGGTTACCTAGAGATAGTTGAAACAGGCTCAACCCTCAGACCCTACATTACAAGGCCTGAGGCCAGTGAGGCACCTGATTCTTAAGGGAAGGGGGAATCTGTATACTGGGACAAATAGTTACTGTATAGACAGAGTGGACCCCTGAGGGAGGGCTAGAAGGTGAGGGGATACAGCAGTTGGTAGTGCCTAGAGTCTACCATCTGGAACTTCTAGCCATAACCCATGATATTCCCTTTGTAGGTCATATGGGTATAAAACGTACGAAGAGACATATTATGCAGAATTTTTATTGGCCTGGGATTTCTAGAGATGTAACAGGGTACTCCAGGACCTGTGAGCAGTGGCAAAAGGTAGGCAAGGCAGAAGACAAGGAGAAAGCTTCCTTGATGCCTTTGCATGTGATTGAGGAGCCATTTTAGAGGGTAGCTATGGATACTGTGGGGCCTCTGAGTATCCCAAGCTCCACAGGGAAGAAGTATATCCTAGTAGTAGTAGATTATGCCACAAGATACATTGAAGCAGTGGCTTTGTCCTCCATTGAGGCAGAACATGTGGCAAATGCTTTGTTAGAGATTTTCAGCAGGGTAGGTTTCCCAAAGGAAATACTGACTGATACAGGTGCCAGTTTCATATCAGACCTGGTGACTTGTTTGTGGAAGCACTATGGGATGAAGCACCTAAAGACCACCCCTACCATCCCCAGACTAATGGACTTGTTTAGAGGTTAAACTCTACACTCAAGTCCATGCTACAGCATTAGCAGACCAGTTTAAGAGGGAGTAGGTTGTTTGCTTACAGATAGGTTCCACAGGAATCCAGAGGTTTTTCACCCTTTGAGTTGCTGTATTGGCATAGGGTGAGGAGGCCTCTAGATGTAATTTGAGATGAGTGGGAGGGTGAGTGTGAATCTCACCAGGCATCTGTTGTGGCATATGTCCTAACCCTCAGAACAAGGCTCAGGGAATTCATGGGCTTAGCCCAGGAGAACCTGGCAAAAGCCCAACAGCAGAAAAAGGTCTGGTATGACAGGAATTCTCAAGCTAGAGAGTATGCTGTAGGGCAGAAGGTAATGGTTCTCATTCCTGTCAGACACAACAAGCTGCAGGCAGCTTGGGAGGGATCCTAGAAGGTGGTAAGGAAGGTCAGTGATGTTAATTACATGGTGGAACTGCTAGGCAGAAAGAAGGAGCACAAATTGTACCATGTTAACATGATGAAACCTTACAATGATAGGAAGGCCCTTGTGCTGATATCTGTAGTGGATTGCAGAAGGGGTCTGAGGGAGATCTGGTGACTGATCTCTTCAGTGAGGCTCGGACTGACACCTCAGTGGAAGGGGTAGTAATGTCCCAGCAGCTATTTCCTACCTAGGTTCAAGAAATCAGAACAGTGTTACAGGAGTTTGGGGGCATCTTCACTGGGAAACCAGGATGCACCCATCTGGTGCAGCACCAGGTGGATACAGGACCCCAAACGCCTACTAGGCAGGCCCCTTAGAGGGTGCCTGAGAGAGTCAAACAAACTCTGAGGGAGAAGATACAGGAAATGTTGAAACTAGGGGTAATTCAGGAGTCCAACAGTCCCTAGCCCTCCCCTCTGGTGCTGGTGCCAAAACAGGATGGCAGCACCAGGTTCTGTGCGGACTACAGGAGATTAAATAGTCACACAGAGTCAGATGTTTACCCCATGCATATGACAGATGAAGCCCGACAGCAGCTGGGTGGGGCTAAGTATCTTACCACCATAGATCTTATCAAGAATTACTGGCAAGTGGCTTGACTCCCAGTGCTAGAGAGAGGTCAGCCTTTGTGACTCCTTTTGGGTTCACAAAAATGCCCCTTTGGGATGAAAAATGCCACAGCAACTTTCCAGAGGCTGGCAGATCATATCCTAGCAGGAGCAGGAGGGTTTGCCCTTGCTTACCTAGATGATATTGCCATCGACAGCCATTCCTGGCAACAGCACCTTCAACAGGTCAGGGAGATGCTGAGCAGACTATAGAGGACAGGGTTGACCATTAAGCTGAGCATATGTCAGATGGGTATGGCAGAGGTCTCCTACATGGGACATAGAGTGGGGAGTGGTAAGATCAGGTCAGAACCTGCCAAAGTGGAAGCCATTCAGGCATGGCCTGCATCTGTTACCAAAAAGCAGGTGAGGGCATTCTTAGGGACAGCAGGGTACTACAGAAAGTCTATCCCCAGTTATAGTACCATAGCTGCTCCCGTCACAGACCTGACAAGAAAAAACAGGCCAGATAAGGTAGTGTGGACACCAGCATGTGAGCAGTTATTCCAGAAGTTTAACGAAGCTTTGGGAGGACCCCCTGTGTTAGCCAGTCCAGATTACAGCAAAGAATTTGTTGTGCAGGTGGATGCTGTACTTAGCCAGATTATTTCAGAGGGAGAAGAACACCCAGTGGTTTATCTCAGTCAGAGGCTCCAACCCAGGGAGGAATGCTATGTAGCTGTAGAAAAGGAATGACTAGTCATAGTGTGGGCACTGCAGAAACTTCAGCCTTATCTGTATGGAAGGAAATTCACTGTAGTTATAGATCACAATCTCCTAACATGGTTACAATGAGCCAGCCAGCAAAATGACACATTGCTAAGGTGCAGCCTAGGGTTGCAAGCATATGATATGACAGTGCAGCACCGGAGTGGGGTTAGCAATGCCAACGCAGATGGGCTCTCAAGACAGGGAACGGGGTAATGTATACCCAGATAGGCTCAATCCTCTCAAGCAATGTTTCTCAAGGGTCACTTGAAAAACTAGCTCGAGTTCTCGGGGGAGTGGAGAAATGTGATAAACTGAGAGGTTGCCAGCCAAGCTAGATAGAATTTTGTAAAAAAATCTATGTCATTGTACATATTAATATGATCCACAGGCTTGTTTCACAAATGTAAGAAAAATGTGTTATGTGTAGAGCTTCAAAAATGTAACCACAGTGCACCCTGCTGGAAAGAAAGCAGAAATATGAATAAACTCTATGCCTATATAATGTGTTTTCATGGCAGAAAACTGGGACATACAGCATTAACTTGCAAACTCTAAGAAAATAAGCTGATAAGTTAAGAATTTTACAACTATGTGTGATTTCAAGCTAAGAGACATGATGTCTGGGCTAGGAGTTTCTTTCTATTGTCTTAATACAGAGATAATTACTAGGTTTCACATGTAAAGTGTATTTTTTACTTGGTGACTTCCTGGCAGGTGCAGATCACAAAGAAATGTAACATTTTAAGTTTCTGTTAGCCTGGGAACTAAATCAGAAGTGACAAGAATAATGTAATCTGAGATGAGTCAGCAGTAATATGCATTATCAATTTAAGAACTATTTCAGAGGGAAAGAGGTGCATTTTGCATTTTGTTCTGAAGCTGACAAAAACTCACCAGCACTTGCTTTGCTCTGTAAGTAGGATTTAGATCTTAGTATTTCTCGTAGAGATAGTAATATAGCAAGATTAGTCTAGCTGTTTTCTACATTTGTGTCAGACTGTCCTACAATGCTGTTTTAAAGTATTTCCTGTGATTTCTGAATGCTCTATTGTCACTTGTGTTGAATTAATGAGTATTGTCTTGTGTTTTTATTATTTATTGTTAAATATTCTTAAACCTTTTAACTGTGGCTGTTTTATGTAGAGATATTTAAGATCTTAGAGCACTTACATGTATTTGGTGATACTGTATAAGCCACTGCTAAATAGCATTGAAGTCTCAGTTACAGTTACCAAGTGGATAATAATAACATTGCACAGTAAAATTGGCCACCCTTTTGTAAGGACCTTTAGAGTAGCTGATAAGAGTAGCCGGTAGCAGTGATTACTACCTTATAGCCTGGGCAGAAGGGGGTATAGATAGTAAACCTGTAAGGCAGCCTTCCCCAGGACTGTGTGTTTGTATATAAATCAAATCTCAAAGTGTGTGTGTGTGTGTGTGTGTGTGTGTGTGTGTGTGTGTGTGTGTGTGTGTGTGTGTGTGTGTGTGTGTGTGTGTGTGTGTGTGTGTGTGTGTGTGTGTGTGTGTGAGCTACTTGGGCAGGGACATGAAGCACTAGTTGGACAGAGATGGTACTGGAGGTTTTGGCTTGACTACTTGGCTGAGAGAAACCAGCCCAAGACTAACTGTGATCTCTGTGTTCTTAAGGGAAATTGTACTTTACTGTGTGTGTACTTGTTATCCTCCCAATGTGCACATTCCTCACTGGTGTTAGTGGTGAGGATTGAGGCTCCTTGATTACTGGGCCAGTGCATGGGCATCACAGTCATATCAAAATACAGATTCTAGCTTTCATGACTATCCAGATGACCTACCCAATAGTCTAATGCTGCCTTAAAGATCCCAAAAGTTGGACTATTCCTAACATATTGTGGTAGTTTATTCTATGACTAAGTCTGTAACAAACTTCTTTCTGTTCATCGTATTTGTCTCTATGCCATATAACAACTTATTTCCCCTATGGTTCCCCCTTAGTATTACAATGTCTAGTCCTGTATTAAAACAAAAAAAAACACTAACTCTCTGCTGTAGTATGCAAGCTAGTTTTATTTATCCAAAAATATTTCACATATTAAAATGCACCTACAAGCAGTTAACAAGTTAGCAGCCACAGTATGAAAATGTATACCTGTGCTTCTTTTACAGGAAAAAAAAAACAAATAAGCCAGTTTTACAATGATCACATGACAATCCTTGTACTCCTGGAAGGCAGATCCACTGGTGATTGACTGAGCTACAGTGATTAGTCTGAAAAGCCTACTGTAAGACAGCAGAACAACAGAAAATGAATAATGTCAGACTTGCTTTTTACTCTTACTCAATTTAATAAGAACTACAGGTGATAAATTAATTTCTTTACTAATCTGCTGTAGCATTAAATATGAAACCACCTACTCATACAGTCTTCGGATAATACAAAGATTTTTTGTGCACATTTTACTGCCAATTAAAAGAACAGTCTACTGTGATCAGGTCATATAATTACACTGAATGCCACAATGCAGAAGTGAATGGTAGAACTTGCATGTTACAACTTAAATACTACTCAATATGTAGAACTACAGTTCAAAATAAGTGTCTTTATAATGTGAAATATGAATAACAACCACAGTTACCATATGAAGTTCGAATAACCACAGAATAGCAGTATGTCTGAAAATGATCCTGCATACACATCTGTAAAATCATGCAATGCAAATGGTCCAGAATTAATGGTCATACATGATGAAGGAAATAAGGAGGAAGAGAATATACAGTGTGCGATGGATCAAATATAAAAAATACTAAATGGTACTGTGTGCATGTATTTACTTTTTTCTTTTTAAGTTTGTAGTATAGTGTCTTATTCCTTTCTATAAAATGTGGTTATTGTGATATTTTTTTGTTTAACAAGGATAGGCTTTCACATGGGAGCCTTTCTACTGTAGCTCTGAGGGAAGATTTAATCACTCTTAAAAATTTCCACATTTTTGACAGAGTGCCATAATAAGGCAGCCAGGTTTATATTAATACTTTGATATCTATCAGATTTAATATTAGTAATGTGTTTAACTATTTAGATTTATGGGCATATGTGTATATTATACACACACACACACACACACACAAACACTTTCTTTTAACTTTCTGGTCTGGTATGCCAGTAATGGCATTTTTGGTTAATTTGTTGGTTGGCTGGAATACACAAAAAAAGTCAGTTACAGTAAGTGATGACATACATACTTTGGTGACAAATGTTTCATGATGCACATGAGTAATACATAAGATTAGAGAATGGTAAAGTGTACATCTTCACCCTGACTGGATAATGAGCATTTGCCAACAGGGTGTTAATGAACAGGTAATACCTGGTAAGAAAAAGCATGTCTGCAGCTTATGCTGCCATGAAATTCGAACATGAAAAAAAATATCCACGTTTTACAGTGGGTAAAGGCAGCTTTGCTGATTAGCAATTGTAAAATTAAAAAAAAAGTAAATAAAGAAATATAGTATATATAAAGTATATATATATATATATATATATATATATATATATATATATATATATATATATATATATACATACACGTGTGTGTTCCCGCACCTATGTGTTTGTATGAAGAAGAGAAAAAGAAAGCAAAAGCAAAAGAGGCAACACATACTGATGTCTTTCAACTGCAACACACAGTCCACAGCATGCGGCATGGGGGCCAAATCCGGCCCGCTATGCAATGCCATCTGGCCCCCAGAGAATAACCAAAACATTTTAAAAAAAGTGAAAAAATGCTATGCCTTACTCCAGTCATGCAAACTTTCCAGCACGTGCTTACTTACCTAATTGACTGCAGATGCACACACCTCTAATTTTAGCCGCGGAAGTAACTATTCTTGCTTGTTTATAACTTGTAGTCTGTAAACAGTAGTAACGTTCTGCAAGAGTTTGTAATAAGTCATGGCTGCAAGCCAGAATAAAGTTAAATGCAAAATTGATGTAGAAAACAGGCAATTTCATGACTGTTGTCTTAAGTAAAAATGCCAGTCAGCTGTACCTATTGTTAACTCATAACGACTTACTATGTTTTGAGGCGGCCCGCAGATGCATTAAGAATTCATATAGTGGCCCTCCCCACAAAAAGGTTGTGCACCACTGCCCTAAACAATAAGTGGTAAGAAACTCCAATGTCTGACATTATTGACTGACTTTCCAGCAAATCAATCTTTCTATGAGGGACACAGCAGAACAATGAGGTAAAACCAGGGACTGTAAACTGAGGAGATATGCAGCTTCTTGTGCATTCTATAATGTTTTTTTCTTCCATTTGCTCAGAATGCGATGTCAGTGGAGTACTCAGTGAAGTGGCGTAACTGCTAGGCACATGGATGCACTCATGTGTTTGTGTCTGTGCTTCTGAATGTGTATGTGGAGATACAGGTTCATAGGTAGGTACTAGGCTATTGGCCCTAGGGCCAATAAAAATATAAAATACTATATTATAAAATATAATAATATAATAATATTATAATAATAATAATTATAATTATATTATAATATGAAAATACTAGCCAAAAAATGTACCCTGGCTTTTGCCACCCAAAAAATTATTTTCCTGTGCCCCTGTTGAGCAGAGCCACAGAAGTGATCCCCGGGGTGAATTTCCCATTTCCCATCCAATCATCAAGATTTTTCTTGACGAGTGCTAATGAGGAGCTCTGTTTGACATAGATAGGTAGTCTGTTCCAGAGAATGGGAAGTCTCTGGGACAGGAATCTATCCCTCCAGCTTGTTCTGTTTATTGTGGTGACAAGGTTAAGGTCCCTAGAGCGTGTAGCTCGGAGGGATTGGGATTTCTTTAAGTGGAGCATGTCCAACAGCTCTGGGTTTGACATAGCTTTGTATGTTAGGCAGAGATCGCCCCTGAATAGGCGATATGCGATGGAGTAAAGCTATAGTTTTTTGAGATGGTCTGCATAGGGCATCTGTTTGAGGCCAGTAGTCCTCTTTGTGAGGTATTTCTGTGGTCTTTCCAGTTGTTGTAGATGTCTTGTGAGGTACATACCAAAAGGGGCCTTGTACTCTATAATGGGTCTAATGAGTGATGAGTAGAGGGGAACAATTACCTCTTTTTTTCTGGATGAGAATCCTTTTGTGATGAGATGAGCCACGTAGAAGGATTTCCTGACCACTGTGGCGATGTGATTATCAAAGGAGAGACTACTGTCCACCTGTGTCCCAAGGTCTCATCACATTTTTGGCATTAAGTAGACTACCAGCTATGTGGTAGTTCATGGATACAGAGTTTTTACCAAAGGGGATGACAATACGCTTTTTGGCATTGAGCTTCAAGCCATGGCTTTGACACCAGGTATCTGTCTCAATGAGGCCCTTTTCTAGTTTGTCCACATCGTTAGGAGTTTCAATTATGGTTCCTAGTTTGCAGTCATCTGCAAACTTTGTTAGCCAAAGACCTTCTGTGTTGGCCTGCACTTCAGGGAAGTAGATACCAAACAGGACAGAACCCAGGACTGAACCCTGTGGTACTCCACTTGTCATTAAATACTTACAACCTGTATTTGGATGTAAAATACTTCCTTCAACAACAATTGCATATGTTGCAGCAACTTTGGAACATTAGCCACAGGAACTATTTTACTTCAAAAAGATAAAAATAAGAGTAAAGCAGTTAAAAAAAAAACAACACAATATAACAGATAGCCCATTTCCCCTGCACATGAAAGCCCTCCAGAGTACGTGTTATTGGTTAAATAATGCCCTTCCAGGGGTGTAAAAGCCATCCTCTGTGTTATTTTCTCAATAACATACACTCTTTGACAGGCATTATTGCTTTCTTATCTGCATATTGTACAAGACACATGCATTTATTTCACCATGTATCCATAAATTTCCATATGCCAGCCACAGGTACCCAAAAGGCTACAAAAATGTATGTGTGCCCATATATTCCTGAAGTATTTGCTTAAAATTAACTACCCATGTCAATTCCTTAAGTTTTTAGCGGTAAAGTATTCTACCACAGAACCAGTCTGTTACAGAAGCAAGACCCTTATGTACCAAAACAGCAAGAGAACATGTGAAGTCAAACAAAATTAGGTCTCAAACTAATTGTGTTTGGAACCATCAACAACCCTAGCTCTTAAAATACATTTGAATTGTTCAAACACTTTATACACGAGGATTAGATCTGCCTTCAGTTACACCTGAAATTAGGTGCCAAAGGCCAGTAGAGATAATTTTATTTTATTTATATTTTTTACTGGGGTAATGCACTGATTGATGCTGACGAATTTCAGATTCAGCCCGGGTGAACTGCAATGTAAGCAATAACAAGAGTAATTCAGACTAATTTCATATAAAAAAAAGTGTGTATATACACTGTAGTGAGCAAGCACAATGCAATGTACAGTCAAGCGGAGTGTAATGTAACATATATGCATTAGTTTCAAAAATGGGTTGATCATCAGTAAATCTTGTGAGAGGAGAAGAGACTTGAAAAGGGGATAGATAGGTCATATGTACTGTGCTGAAGCTTTGATGAAGTGCTTATTGAATTGCTTTCTGAATTTGGGATGTGTCGATTTCCTTAATGTTGATGGGGAGAACTTGACAAAGAGTACGTGCCTGAGAGGAGAAAACGTGCACTGCTGTGGTGTTTGGTTTTAGGGGTAATGAGAGTTGATGTGGCTTGTGAATAGTGTCTCAGGTTGTATGAGGTGTTTTTTATGAAGTCCAGCTGCAAGGGGAGTAACTGTGTGAAGTTGGAGTGGTTTGTAGAGTTGTGATCCTAAAAGTAGGCTAGATCTTTGTTTTATGGGTAGTTATTTGGCTTTTTCTAGGGTGAAAAAGCAATGCTCACAAAGAAGCAAGTTTGTAATGAATCTGCAGATGCTGTTAGAGATTGTCTGGAATTTGGCAACACATTTCTTGCAGGAAGAAGCAAAAACTGGGAGTCCATATTCAAGTTGAGAAAGGAGAACTTGCCAATGGCTGCTCTGGCTGGCTGGGATAGAAAAGGGGACATATTTGTGGCCCAGACGAGGCAGGAGTTTTTTTTTTGGCTTTCACTTCATCTAAGTGGAAATAAAAAGTTATGTACTCACCATAATGGTCCATCTGTGTTGTTCATTTTCATTCTTCCTCAACTGTTAGGTCAGATCTGATACCAGCATACCTCAGATCTAGTTTGCTGCCCATATGACTAACAGAAATGGAAGCTGGACCTCAAACAAGAAACAGAAATTCTTCCAATACTCTTCAATCTCACAAGGAGTAGAACAAGGAGGGGATAGGTGGGTGGGAAGAATGAAAATGGACAACAGAGATGGATAACTTTTTAATCTGATGTTGTCTATTTTTATTCATTCCTCAACTGTTGGGACAGAGTTCCCAAGCTACCCAAATCCTGAAAGGCTTCTAAGGAAGGCTATTCCAGAACACCACTGAACCAAAGGCTGCTCTTTCCCTTGATGCCAGATCCAGTTTGCAATGAGCAACAAAAGTATGAGGATTAGCCCAAGCTGTAGCTGCACAATATCATCCAAGGAAGTTCCGGACAAAAAAACTGATGAAATTGCCATAGACTTAGTGGAGTGGGCTCTGGGCAGTTTAGGCAAAGTAAGTCCACTTTTTGATAAACAAAGGTAATACAATCAGTTAACCATTTGGCGCGAGTAACTTTAGATAATGGCTTACCAAATTTTGAATCAGAGAAAGAAACAATTGCTGAGACTTTCTTAGATCTTTAGTTCTGTGAAGGTAGAAATGTAATTGTCTCTGCACATCTAATAAATGCACAAATAAAAAAAGCCAGGAACTTAAGCAAATCCAGTGAATCTTCCCAAAAAACAAAACTTAAAGTGCTACAATGACTTTAATAAATAAACACAAATCCAAAACAGGTAGTGCCGGACCCCTTGGACACTTAGTTAAGAGCACTGAGGGACCGCTTAGAGGCAGGGGCTGGGACAGGCCGTAGCTCAACTTACAGTTGGATCTTGTGATCAGGTTGGCAGTCTGCCATGAGGTGAGCTACCCTCTGTCCCATCCCCTGCCTCTCAGCACTCTCTCAGTACTCTTAACTGAGTATCCCAGTGGTCTAGCACTACCTGTTTTGGATTTGTATTTGTTTATTAAAGCAATTTTAGCACTTTGGTTCATGGTTCCAGTGACTTTGTTAGATTAAGTTAAACATCTAATAAATGTAACAAGTACTCTCCATTGTTCAAAAATTTGGAAAGAACACTGGAAGATTAATGACTTGATTAATATTAGACTCAGAAATAACCTTTGATAAAAAGGAAGGACTGGTTTGTAAAGAAACACTATCCTTGTGAAAAACTAAATAAGGAGACCTAGAGAACAATGCTTGAGGTTCAGACACTCTTCTGGCAGTTGTAATAGCAACTAAAAACAGTTTTCCATGTCAAACATTTTAGATCAGATTTAGCTGTTTCAAAGAGAGGTTGAGTCAAGGCCTGAAGTATGATGTATATATCCAAAGGAGAGGTATGATCCTTTAAGGAAGGTCTAAGTAAAAAGGTTCCTCTTAGAGAGGCTTTGCAAAGTTTGGAGGAAGCCACGGTAGAATTATTTACTCTTAGATGGAAGTTGAAAATGGCTGATAATTGTACTCTAACAATTGAGGAACTAGCACCCTCAGTGAAAATTGCAGCTAAAAAATCAAGGACATATGAAATCAGTGCTGAAAAGGGATTTAATTTTTTGCTTTGGGCAAAAAGAACAAATCTTTTCCATTTCCTCTTGTAAATCTTTCTGCTGGAAGCTTTATGGGAAGATAATAAAATGTGACAGGGAAGGACAGCGTGGGCTGCCTAAGAATCAATGGAAATGGAGAAACCATGAGGTAAATTTGAGGCCTGTTAATCCTGGGTGAGTCATGTATATCGGATGAGACAGGAGGTCTGGAGTTGGGTCCAGAATCTAAGACAGATGTAGGAGATGAGGCCAAAGGAAGGGAAATCAAATCTGACAAGGCTAGTAAGGGGCAATGAGGCTAACGATGCTCTTCAATAAAGATGCTTTCTGTAAAAGTTTTGGAATGATGGACAAATGGGAAAAAGACTAAAGGGGACCAGGGGGCCAAGCATGAAGAAAAGCATCTCTTAATGACTTCCCCAGTTGGGGGATCAAGGCAAAGAACCTACTGCATTTGTTCTTGAGGGTTGAGGCAAATAGATCTCAGTATGTTTGGCTCCATTGACAGAATATTCTCTCCAACATACTGATACTGAGAAACCACTCATGCATAAGAATGGATCTGCTTAACTAGTTTGCAATCAAGTTGGATTTCTCCAGAATATGTGTTGCTATAAGAAATTGATTGGTATACTCTCATAGCTTCTTGACAAAGAGGATAAGATCTGGTTCCTCTTGTTTGTTGATGTACTAGACTACTGACATACTGTTCATCTGATCTCAATAGTCCTGAATGGGAGAACATCTTGAAAGGCTTGCAATGCTAGGAAGCCAGCTGTCATTTCCAGAACACTGATATTCATCTTGGCCTCTTCAGGAGACCATGTGCCTTGGACTGTCCTTCCCAGGAAATACCCCCCCCCCCCCCTGGAGCTGAGAGGCATCTATGATCACTGTGGCCTTGGTTTTAGGGAGAAGAAAAGGATGGCTTTTGTAGTTGGAGTGGGTCCACCACAGAAGGTAAGTCTTGCCTGCTTGAGTAATTTTGACAGGCATGGAAAAGGGATGCTGGAGAATAGATCATTGATTGGTGAGTGTCCATTGAAGTATTCTCATAAGGTTGCTTGCTGCTGCCCTGGATCCCAGGGCTTGAACAGATATGCTGAAAAGGGAAGAATTTTGAATTATCTTCCTCTCCTGGAAATGAATGGTTTCTATTCGAGATATAGGAAGAGATGCTATTTGGGTAGCTGCATTCATATGAGCAACAATGAACTTCAAACTCTGAGATGGCGTGAGTTATTTGTTGTCTTCTTCTTTCAGATTTTCCTGGTTAGAGGTTGCCACTGTGGAACAATGGTCTGCAGAATGATTGGCAGTAGAGTTTTATGGTGTTGAGTTGCCAGCCCAGAACCCAACTTTCCACAGAAGGCACACGCATGCATGCACTCACACCTAGGGCCAATTTAGAGTGTCCATTCCACCTACAGCATGTCTTTGGGATGTGGGAGGAAACAGAGCACCCACAGGAAACCCACGCAACCATAGGGAGGACATGCCAACTCCACACAGAAGGCATCCCCAGCAGAGAATCGAAGCAGAGAACCTCTTGCTGTGAGATGGCAACACTAACCGCTGCAACACTGTGGCTGCCCAGTGTGAGTTAACTGACTGATATTCCCAGATGGGAGCACAACTGGAGTAAATAGTCACTTGCTTGAATCAGTTGATGCCTGGTTGGAGCAGTCAAGAACCAGTAGTCTAGCTATGGAAACACTGGGAATCCCAACAGTCTCAGGTGAACTGCTATGACTACCATGCATTTGATGAACATCCTGGGGGCTGTGCTGAGACCAAAGGACAGTGGTCTAAACTGATAATGACTGTCTCCCAACCATAAGTGTAGGTATTTTCTGCAGTGCTTGTTCATTTTGATGTGACAGTAAGCATCTTGAAGATCTGTGGAGCACATCCAGTCATTCTTGTGTAGAAATGGCAAAAATGGATTGAACAGTGACCATCTGGAACTTTGTATAGTGAACATACTGATTTAGTCTGCTGATATCCAGAAGTGGTTTCAACTCCCCTGTCTTTTTTTGGCACCAAAAAAGAAAAGAATCTTGAATAAGTTCCAGATCCTGTCTGGTTTTATGGGACCTCTTAGGTTACTCTTTTTTCTAGCATTTTTTTTTATCTCAAGAGAAGCTGCTTCCCTCTGACTGAATCAAACATCAGGAATCTTCTTTGGAACTACTGAAGGGGATTGGGAAAATGATATAATATAATCTTTGGATATTATCCTCCGAAGCCATAAATCTTTTGTGATGTCTAGCCAGGCTTTCTGGTGCAAGGATAGCCGACCCCCGACTACCTCATGAGGGGGACAGTCAGGCCTCCATTCAGGAGCGCTGATTGAGAAAGAATCCCTAGATCCCTGGTTATGCAGACCACCTCTGCCATGAGGATGGCGCCTTCCATTTCAGTTCCCCCATCTGCCCCTGGGACAGCTATCTCCACTTGATTCCTGAAAGGGACCATGGGATTTCTTGAACCACATCTTTCTACGACCTTGCTGGTTCCTAGAAAATGACCTTTGAGGAGTAGAAAAAGGTATGCCCACACCAAACAGGGTCTTCACTTTTTGATCGCACCTGGGGAGTGTGTCTTTCACCTTAGGGTCAAACTGAGAGGTTCTGTCAAGAAGTGCATTGAGGAAAGAAGATTTAAATAGTTCCACAAAACACACAAATGCATCCAACCGTGTCTCCTAATGGAAATGCCTGAACCCGCCACCCATGAGGTACCTTCTGCAGCATAAGAGATTAATCTCATGCATGAATTAGATATTGAAAGAAGGTTAGCCAGCTGCGAGGAAATGGTATTCCCTTCTTCAGAGGAAATGTACCTTGAATGTGATTTGGTAAGCTCCTTGATCAAATCTCTCTGAAGTCTGGTAAAATATGCCAAATAATTCAAGGACCTTAAAGCGAAGGTCACTGATGCATAAATGTGTTTCTCAAACCTGTCCTGTGCCCTGGACTCCCTCTTAGGGGGTGGAAGGAGGAACTCTGTTCTGCTAGTTCGTTTTTTTGTGGCTACTGCAACAGCCATGGCATCAGCTGTCACTCCTTTACTCCAGTGGAGACTGTCTTTTGGAGGTGCAACTATTTTGTCTGATCTCTTGAGAACAGGCTCAACAATGTCAGGTTCCTTCCATGCCCACCAAGAGACCAGATCTAGAAGCTCAAAAGTGGGTAGAGTCAACCTGGTGGTAGACAGGCCACACTCAAAAGCCTCCAGAAACCTGATTCTTCTTGGGAAGGGTTATCAGGAAACTAACCTCCTCCTTGCTTAAGGAGTTCCAAGATGTCTCCAAAGAAGACATCATCAGTTGGTGATCTGGGAGACCCTTCCTCTCATCAAAACCAGTGTCTTTAGTGACAGACACTTGTGGGAGTCTAGCTGCCTCCTCTTGCACTTTCTCGTCTAACAGACCTCCTCAGTGGGATGCTCTGGGTAGATATGGGAAGAGATAACGATACCCTGATGGATGGACTGGAGACTAGCTCAGACTGGCTTTCCCAGTGGAAGGGATGATCGAGGCTCACGGTGCAAAACTGAATGAGATACAGACATCTAATCCAAAAAGGACAGGGTCATCTGTTCTCTAGGCATTGAGAAGACTCTCTCCATTACCTTGAAAGAGGAGTGCATAGAGGAAGCAGAAATTGACACATCTGAAAATGGATCCTCTTGGATAATCGGTTCCAGACATCCTGTAGACATCCCACCTGAGGAAACAGTTGGAACTGAGCTATCTAATGCCAAGACTCCAAGGGGAAGAGATGGCTCTGACAGTTTTGCAGTCGGCTCTAAAAGCCCAGAGGACACGTTAACACTTCAGGTATGAGAGTCCTCCAGCTGTGAGGAACTCAGTGCTGGTCAACTAAGAGAAACCATTGGAGTCAAAGAAATAATGTTATTCAGATCTAAGGAAGAAGCCACCAAGGATTTCAGATCTGATGGCTCCAAAACCAAAGGATGGATCAGCGAAAGTAAAACAAAGGCGGTGTGACTCTATGAAGGATCCTGGGACCCAATGTAGTTGGAGCTGAAAGGACTCCCATTTGAATCCTTTCTCATGGCTCCCACAACAACCATGGCATAAACCAGCACTATTTATATTCAGATCCATTGACGAAACAAAGCTGTTGAAAAAGGCTTAGAATGTGTTTTGAGCAACTGTTCAAGGAATGGGGATGGTAACCTGGAAGGGATAGGCTCCTAAAGCAAATGGGAATTGTGAATCTGAGGGGATCTTTCAATTCCTGGCTTCAGATCCGAAGTGGTTGGATCTGGATTTTTCAAAAGTTTAGCTAGTGGCTCCAATGAAGGAGCAAAAGTCAGTGTCAAAGCAGAAGGACAATCAGGAGACCTTTTGTGTGAATCCTTGTCCTTTGTAACAGAGTTGCCCTTTTTATCCTGTTTTGTTAGGGGTTTGAGACTCAGCAACTGCAGCAGAGTATTTGGAAGGAAGAAGACCCTTTAGGATAAGCTTATTCTTCCTGTTAATCAATAATCTGGAATTAAAGCCTATGCAAATGTCACACTCTATGTCTAGGTGTTTTGGACTTAAACAGTACAAATACTCTGCATGGGCATCAGAGTTTGAATCTCATGCCCACAAGATACACATTTTTTGAAACTGGAAGGCTTGTCCGACATTTTTTTTAAACAGTAATGAAAAATTACAATAATAATCAATTACAGCTAAGTAATTTTTTTACAAAGGGAAATAAAAGGGAAATGAAAGACAAGAAAGGACTACCAACAATGGTTTTAAGAAATACTATAAAGTACAAGAAAGGTAGACTACCAACAATGGTATTAAGAGGTACCGTTAGCACAGAAAAGGGAATGTGACAATAATAAGGGTACAAGGGAGCTATAGACAAATAACTATGAGTGTTGAGGAAAACTTAAAGAATTAAACTCACTTAAAAGACAAACTATAAACTAAAAACTCCTAATGCCCTAGTGCTCGTAACTTACATCTGTTCACAATGGGGGCAAATGCTATCTGAGGTATGTTAGGTTGGTGAGACATTATGTGTAAAAGGAGGAGCTCAAGAGTTCAAGAATCCAACAATCGGGATGAAGTGGTCAAGTCTGATCTGAACCCAACAGCTGAGGAATGAATGAAAATGGACAACATCAGACTGGAAGTTTAGTGACTGATCAAGCCATTGTCCTAGATATTTGAAGATGGAGGTTGCCTCTATGCAATGGTTGTCTAGGTCAAAGATAGTTAAATAATTAGGTCCTTGGTGAATTTTCTGTGGTGTACCAAAATGCATACTTTGGTCTTGGTGAGGATGACAAGTAGCTTGTGGTTTATGAGCCACTGGTAGAACTCATGTAAGTCTGACCAGAGTTGGTATTTAATGTTGTTGTGAGAGTAGTCTGATCAGTAAATGACCATGTCTTCAGCATAAAAGGATAACAGATATGGGGAAGTCACAAGGAAGTTTGTTAATGAATATGGAGAAGGGAAGGCAAGAAAGGATCCTTGTGGTACACCACTGGGAACAGATTCTGATTGGACGGATCCTATTTTAATTCTGAAGAGTCTGTCACTGAGAAAGTTTTTAAACCAGAGAGTGGCATCTGGACTGCTATCAATTTCAGTTATTTTGTTTTGGAGAAGATAGTGATCAATGAGGCCAAATGTCTTTGCAAGGTCTATAATTAGTTTACCTGTAAGGCAGTCACTATCAGAGTTAAGCAAGATATCAGTAGTTGGGGACCAAAGTACTGTCATAGTATTTTGTCCAGGCCAGAATACATATTGTTTGGAGGACAGCAGGTGGTACTACTGGATATAGATAGAAAGAGTTGCATGTACATTAACGTTTCAAGAAATTTGCCCGGAATTGAGAGGTATGTATGTTTCGGGTCAATTTACTTTGGGAGGGGTTTAATTAGAACAGTTTTCTAAAGCTATGATGTTTTATGTCAGACATAGATTATATATGTTGGTGAGAGGAAGATAAGGATGCTCTCTGCAGTGATATATGAACTAGATGGTTATGTTGTCAAACCCAAGAGGGGTGTCAGTGGAATTTTTTTCAAGTAGAATAGATATCTCTTTGTGACGTGCATTTGAAGTGGAAGAGGGGGATGAATGGATGCAGGTGGTCAATACATAACCTGCAGGAGGTGTGGAGCTTATTGATGGGAGATTATTAAATTCTTTAAGGAAATCTTTGGGAGAAACTTTTGTTGCACCACTCAGAATGGTGTTTGTAGACAAAGTATCATGAGGAGCTTTTCATCTTGTAAGTAGGTTAACCTCTTTCCAAATGTGTTTGGGAAATGTAAGAGGGTAATTTGTTTCTTTGTTTGGAGATTTCTTTTGTGCTTTCTGATGGCCTTCTTGGCTAGGTTATACAAGAACATAAAAGTTGTCAGTTATGGAGGTCTGTTTCCAAATTTGCCATGCTTCATCCCTTACAATTAAAAGACGTTTGAGTTCAGATTATAGCCATTCAGTTTTGGTGGGGTTCTTAAGCCTGTGGATAGATGGAAAGAATTTGCAGTCATTTTTTATTAGTTCAGAGAGTACACAACAGAGTCCATGCAGTTATGGTGTGACAAGGAAAGTACTGCCAGCACAGCTTGTATGAATTCTGTAAATAATTATGTGTCATTTGTGAAAATCAACATGATTCGTACAAGCTTGTGTTACAAATGTATTAGAGCTCTATGTCATATAAGATGGTTTGTACAGATGTGTGCTGAAGAGGTATTTTACAAAATGCTGTTTGAAATGTCTCCACAGTGTATCCTACTGGAATAGAACAGAAATGTACATACACTAGTGTAACTGTTTAAATGTATATATTTTAAGGGTCTGTATTAGATGAACGAAAGTTCATCTTAGTGAGCGGTCACATGAGCGAATATCCAGATACTCTAAACTGCAATTGTGGGGGGGCTGAGCCCCCCACACACCCCCTAAATATATATTCCAACCCCGAGATCATACTACAGTGAGGAAAGGGCAAATATTCCCCTCTTCACTGTACTGCAATCTCATAATTGCAGTTTCGAGTTCTGCAATATTCGCTCATGTGAGCGTTTCCTAAGATGAACTTTCGTTCATCTAATATAGACCCTATTTTAACAGGGGGAAACTGGAATTCAGAAGGTTAACTTGCAAAACTTCAGAAAAATAGCTGAAATTAAATTGCTTTATTGCTGAGCCATAAAAAATAATTTTATCTTTCAGTTTCATTGCAGCAACAGACACAAAATTTGTGCTGAGAAGTTTTCTGTATTGTCTTGAAAGTGTTTTATTGTTTTATGACTTACATAATCTGCAAAGATCTGAGGAAAAGCCCTTGTGCATGTACTTTCACAGATAGATGTTAAATACTGCTAGCTTTCAGCAGTGGGGGTTTACCTGGGATAGAGTCAGATGACAAGAAATTATGTTATTCTGCAAGCTATCCCAGCAGTAATATTTGAGATATTAATTTAAGTCTTTCAGAGAGACTGAGCATTCTGTATTCTGTCTTTGACCTGGCAACATCAGCTAGTAGATCAATTCACCACATATGCCTTGCTGCTCTAAGTAAGTGTACTAGGGTATAGTATAATTCTCTTAGACATAGTTAGGAATATAGCAAACCTTAGCTTAGATATTTTTCTTTATTTATTTGAGACTGTCCTGCAATGTTGTTTTAAATATTTCCTGTGATTTTGAACTCTGACATCACTGTAAATATATACAGAGTATTTTCTTGTTCTTTTAATATTTATTATTAAATATATTTAAACCTTTTGTTGTGGTTATTTGGTGACACTGTGTAGGCCACTCCTAATGTCTTTGCTCTTGGTCAAACTACCATTTGTATTGATAGTAACATTACACAGTAAAATTGGACACCCTTTGTTAAGGGCCTTAAAGTAGCTGATAAAGAGTTGGCTGGTGGCAGTGTAATTACCTTAGTGTATGGGCAAAAGGGGGCATAGCTAGTAAACCTGTGCCAGCCTTTCCCAGGTGTGTGCATGCATGTGTAAATCAAACCTCAAAGAGTGTGTGCATCAGCTATTTGAGCAGGGACATGAACCACTGATTGGACAGAGAGGGTGCTGGACATGTTGGCTTTGCCACTCAGCTAAGATGTCAACTCTATAGATGAGCCAGTGGGAAGTCTTACAGGGGATCTGGAGAAAGAGGAAGAAACCAGCCCCGGAATGACTGTGGTCTCTGTGTGGTCTTAAGGGAAACTGCACTTGATGCAGAAAGCTGCATCTAAAAATACTGTGTTTATACCTTTCATCCTCCCAATGTACATAACCCACTGGTGCTAGTGGTGAGGATTCAGGCTCCTTAATTACTAGTCCAGTGGTGGAACATCACAATGGTATCAAATTGAAAACACAGCACTACCTTCAATAGCAGTGCACCAAATCAATGGACTCAGATTTTGGAAAGTTAGCCAACTATTTCAAAGGGGTCATAACTGAACACTTTCCTTTCCTTCCACACCTGAGATACAATGAGATTGCTGACCTATTTGTACTGCATTTTTGTGACAGTAAAAAAAAGATCATGTTAGGCCCAAAGGCATCCATATTATTTTTGTTCTCCTACTCATGTGTATTAATCCTTTAAAATAAAGTTTACATTTTAATATTGTACTTAAGAAACTGAAACCAAGGTCCACTGTCAATAAATACACATAAACAAATGTAATTATTATCAACCATTGCAGCAGTATACATAATAGTAAATAGCTGAAAATATATATATCCATTGTGAATAATGTGAACTTAATAACATAAGGTTCATAGGTTCATACTAGGCTATCTGCCCTAGGGCATTTATAAGCCTAGCCAGAGTGTGTTTGGCTTTCGCCACCAATTTTAAATTAATTTTGCTATGCCCTTTTTCGAGGTTAGTATACTGTGCCTGAAGTAATCAAAACAAATTACTATTACCAGCTCCAACAATATTTTAAAAATAAATATTAAGGGTGTAAAGTACGTTTGCTAACAATCACCATACTAGTCTCATCATCATCTACTCCGTTAAGACCTTCTTAGGTGATTATTTGGCAAGCATCGTCAACCTTCTTTCTTACATTTTCCACATGGGGTCAGGGTGTTGTATAAACTGTCACCATCTCCCTCAATTCAATGCCACTTTCCTACCTTCTTTGACAGTCATGCTTGACTGCCGCAGGTCTTCTCATAAATTCATCAATATATTTGCTGGAAGCCCACCTTTCCTCTTGCCTTCATAATGCCTGTCCAAAACTGTTTTCATCAGACTGCTGTCTTCTTTCTAGCACATGTACCAAACCACTGTAATCTGTTCTCTTTTACCTTCCCTGCAACAGGAACTATTCAGGTTTCTGCTCTGATGTCCTCATTTCATTATCTGTCCCACAGTGTGCATCCTATCACACATCTCAGGAACTTCATCTCCACCATATCTAGCTTCCTAAACTGCTCTGCCTTCACTGCCTGGGTTTTAATATCATACACAACTACTGGTTGCATCACTGTTTTGTACAACTTACTTTTTGGCATATTTGGCATTCTTCTGGCATACACTACCCCTGACACTCTGTCTGTTGGATGCAGCCCTTCTAATTCTAACTTTGACCTGCCCATTCAGACTTCTCCTCTCTTCAACCACCCCTCCCCATGGACCTGAAGCTGTTAACTTGTTCCCTTATTTTCGCTTCTATCTCAGTTCTCAGCTTCTCAGATTTCCCAGTTTGCTGCCTTTGCAACTGTTTTATCAGTATTCAGTTTCTTCTTGTGTTCCTTCAGTTTTGCATTCCATTCCCCTATTCTTTGTTGAAGTTCTGGTTGAGAGTC
Organism: Protopterus annectens; assembly: GCF_019279795.1. Classification (NCBI taxonomy): domain Eukaryota; kingdom Metazoa; phylum Chordata; order Ceratodontiformes; family Protopteridae; genus Protopterus; species Protopterus annectens. Next base: position 535,789,006 of record NC_056750.1, read on the forward strand.
TGTCTGTAATGTAATATTGTCAGCATACAGCCATTTTGTTGATCTGTCCCCTCTAACCTGTTTTCTAATTTAGTCCATCACTAATTAATGAACAGCATTAAGATTAGGGCTAAACCCTGATGCACACCTACTCTCACTAGGAACCTCTCTGCTTGTCCGAAAACTGTTTGCTCATGTCATTGGGTCCTTGTACATAGCATGCACTAATTCTATCAATGTTTCTGGGACATTGTACCATTGCAGGACTACCTAAATCAGCTTTCTTGTGACCTTTTCATATGCTTTCTTCATGTCTAAGAATGGCCAGCTGGACTCTTTCCTCATCTCTAGCTTCTTCCACACTATCCGTCAAACAGCAAACATTGAGTTTGTTGTGCTGCATCCTGATCTGAATCACTCATCTCCCATCTTTCTACTACTCTGCGTATTCATTTATCACACACACACTCATCACAGCCTTCATGCAGTGTGAAAGGAGTTTGTGTGTGTATGTACACTTTGTCCATGTACACAGGCACCAATATTCTTTTTCTCCAATCTTAAGGAGATGTAATCATCAGTAAGCCACTCTGAATCCCAGGATCTTCATGCATTTCTTGACTGATATTTTTGCTGTACAGGTCAAACTGCGGTCAACTAACACAGTGTCAGGGGGAGTATATGACAGAAGAATGCCAAAGAAGCTGAAAAGTAAGTTGTACAAAACAGTGGTGCACTCATTTTAGACCACTGTAAACCTCTGCATGCAATCTTACCGATAGATTAGTTTTAATGTATTATATAAATAGGGATTACCCATTTTATTCAAAGCCTAGGGTTTAACCATTTTATTCAAAGCCAAGTACAATTTTATTGATGTGCATGGTTGTCTGGATAGGATATTTTTATGTTACATACTTTTGTACATATTATGCCACCACCAACATATGGAAAAATATTAAAAATACCACGAACTGAAACACCAGTGATCCAGACAATGGAAACTTTTTAAAATAAAACTCCAAATATAAAAAAGACTTGTCAGAACAGCTCAGAAATTAGTATACCAGAGAACAGCAAAAAATCTATCTAGCGCCTCGGCTGTTATGCCTTTACAGAGTATACCTATAATTTCTCATTCATTCCTTATATATACAATGACCATTCAGCTATTCAATTACATTTGTTTAATTACTTACTTGCTGTTGTACATAGTTTATTTTTTTATTGTAATTGTGTCTGTATTTCATTTCTTGGTGCATTTGTACATAGTTTATTTTTTTATTGTAATTGTGTCTGTATTTCATTTCTTGGTGTTACTTATATACTAGAGCTTTCCTCTCCTGAGCACCACTAAAAATGGGACTTCCTAGTCAATACACACACACATACAAAAATAAACTGTGCCAATTACCCCATCATGTTGACATTGCAGGACACAGTAATTCAAACCGAAAAAACTTCAGTTGTTCATTATGAGAGATAAAACTCCTTCACTACTCCTACAGTACAAGTTATAAAAGATAGTTCATTTATTACACACCACCCAAATGCAAGTATTTACCAACGCACTTAAAAACTGAACAATGCCTCTCTTCAGTCTGTTCACCTCTGACTGAAATCCGACTATTTTCTTGCAGAAAAGTTCTAGCTTAGCCTTCTGTGAGGCCTGTATGTAAACAAATATCACAGCCGCATACAGGAGAGTTGAACATAGACAGGCAGATGGTATTTTTTCCACCAGTATGTGAGGTAGTGTCAGGCCATGATTTTGATGGGTTATAATGATGGCGTACTTGCTATGTTAGGTCAAATTTCATATCATCTGTGATGACTCCTGATAGTCCTGCATTTGACACTAATTTTTGTATTATTTAGAGAAGTGATTGCGAAGTGTCAATAGTGCACCAGGTAGCACACCTTCCTTTGGTGTTGGAAGATCTGAAGGATGAGGCTTCTATTCCCACTACAGGTAACTGGATTGCTGACACTGCAGCACAGGATTTGGAGGTATTAAAAAATATACTTGTATCACGCTTTCCACAATCACTGCAAGGAACTTAAGTGGTTACATATCTTAAATTGCTTTAAGTCAAGACTAACATTTCATGCAAATTGAAAAAAAGGAGCATATAACAGTCTACTATTCGAGGTTTTATTTACAATAAGCAATAATGCTTGGCAGAGCGAGCATTATCAGGAAATTAATGCCTGCCCAGAGATGTTGTGAGGCCTAACATCACAGACGGAGGGCCCTGCCACCACTGAAGGGGTATTATTTCCTTGATAATGCCCATTCTGGGATCCTGGAGGGATATTATTGTGCTTAGAAAATATTCTGTTACATTTTTTTGTATTTTTTTTATGTAAAATAGTTCCTCCACCTAATATGTCAAACTTGTTGTAGCATATGTAATTGCTGGAGGAGTATTTTATATCTAAAATATAAGTTATGTAAGCATTTAATGCCCACATACAAACTACTTGTTCTTTACTTTTTTTTTCTTTTTTTAATTTTGCATTTGCCAAGCAGTAAAGTTGCATTTAGCGAGCATAAGTTTTTCTGTCCCACCTTCATGGCAGCTTAATATGCTGCTGTGACTTGGTGGGATTTTTTAACTGTGCTTTACCTTTATACTAACAACCAAATGGAGAAAGTAGGGTGTAAGTTGCACTTAACCATAAAAGGAGATGTTTGAATTCCTCAAAGCTGTAGTAGCCTTTAGGCTATATAGACTTTGCCTTATCCAAGACACAGCAACCGGTCAACTTCCAAAAGCTCTGGCTCTCGCATAGACTTCCACACTGACAGCTGAGGGATCAACCTTGAGGAGGGAAAGTCAGAGTGGAAAGTATTCAGGATTTTCTTGCCAAAAAATGAAGTAACGGTATACTCATCCTGAACGATAAAAAAAAAAGAAAATTATGTACTTACCATAATGATCCGTGTTGTCTGTTTCTGTCCGGTTCAATCTGTGGGTTATCAAATCTGAGATTGGTCATTTCCAAAAGACTTTAGCCCCCAAGTTCTGCCTTCTCTACCCATAATATCGTGCTCTATACAGAATTATCTCAGATCAAGTTTGTCTCTAATATGATACCCAGGACCCCAAAAAAATGAAGAAAGAAGCCACAATTAATCTGTCATCGAAGGATTGAGAGGAACACAATATAGGATAGGATAGGTGGGAGGGATGGTTGAACTAGATGGAAACAGGCAACAAGGATCTATCATTATGGAAAGTATATAACTTTCGTATTTGATGTTGTCTTTTCCATCTAGTTTCAACCTGTGGGACAGAGTTCCAAGCCACGTTACACCCAAGGGAGGTCCAAAGAGAGCATATTCTACAATACAGTGGAACCAAAGGAGTCTCTAGACCTTGACTGAATATTCAGATTGTATTGGGATACAATAGTGTGTGAACCCACCCAAGTGGCAGCTGCACAAGTGCCATCTGCAGCACCTCTTGATTGGAAAGCTGTAGATACAGCCATAGTTCTAGTAGAGTGGCCCTTCAGTTTGCAATCCAAAGCCTTTCCTTTCAGCTCATATACAAATGAAATGCAATCAGCGAGCCACTTGGATACAGTGGATTTGGACACTGGCTACTCCAACTGGGCCTCAGAAAAGGAGTTAAAAATTGTTTAGTCTTTCTAAAGGTCTTGGTTCTCTCCAAATAAAATCTCAGTTGTCTAAGAACATTGAGACAATGAAGTAATTATTCTCATTTGCTTGAGAAACTGGGGGAAAAAAACACTTGTAAGGGGATGGCTTGATTCAATTTGTTTCCTGATGTCCCCATAGGTAGAAAATCAGGATCCATTTTGAGAGGTATCCTACGTTTATGAAAAAAATAGATATGGTAGTACTGAGGATAACATCTACACATGCATGGCCAAAGAAACAGCTACCTGGAAAAGGGTCTTCCAAGGCAACAACTTCAAGGAAACCATTGCTGAAGAATCAAAAGGAGGTCCAGAAAGCGTGCAAAGCATAAAAGGGAAATCCCACACAGGAACAGGGTCCCAGATAGGGGGTCAAATAGAAAGGTTTCACTGAAAAAAAGCTTTTGAAATCTTTACCATCACTGCAGGCGTACAGTCTCTGGAAATGTGAAAGCTGGAAATAGCTGCCAGTTGCACTTCAACAGCGGAATAACTAGATCACAAATGAAACAGGTCAGCAAGAAAACCAAGGACAGCTTCCAAAGGTGCTGACAAAGGGTCCAAACCTTTAAGGTACTCAAAGCAAAGCAGCTCCATTTGCTAGCTTAAACATTACATGTAGACAATTCTGAGAAAAGGACAACATCTGGACCACTCACTTTGAAAGCTTGGGATCTCTGGCCATCAGGAGAATTGGAGAAACCATGCAGTCAACATGAGTGTCTGGAAGTCAGGCAGGTTTAAACCCACCAGATGAGTACCCAAGGATGGTACCTGAGTAGAGACCATAGGAAAGGAAACCACACTTGATGGGGCTAAAAAGAATCAATGGGAATCACAGTCCCTCTGCAATGGACAGCCTTCTAATTATCAGAGGTGTTGAGGGGATAAACATACAGTAGACCAGGGCCAAGCATACAGAACAGCAACTCTGACTGACTGTCCCTGTGGAGGAACTAAGTCATAACAACCACTGCACTTACTGTTGGATGGGGAAGTAAACACATTGCAACACAGAGTGCCGTAATGCCAATATATCCAAGCCACTAATCTCAGATTTAGGGATCACTCATGAGGAAGAAGAATGTTTCTGCTCAGACTGTCAGCTAAAATGCTGCATTTACCTGGTATGTGCATTGCTACCAGAAACTGTTGAGATGAAATTGCCCACTGCCAAACCAACATGGTCTCTAAACAAAGAGGATAAGGTTGGGTTCATCACTGTTTGGTCAGATACCAGATGACTGACATTTTCCATCTGCACTGAAATCACACCTGATGAAGTTGAAGTCCTGAAAGTCCTGTATCACAAGGAGGACTGCCCTCCACACTGGTCTGGTGAGACCTCCGGGATGAATATTTTCTAGCAGGTTTTAAATTTCAACAGCTGCATCCTTTTTCTGATGGGGTGGCACATCTGGAAGGTGTATGGAATTTTTCTTTTTTTCTTAGGTGGAAATAAAAATGGAATTGTGTAGTTTTTGGATATGACTCTTAACAGCCATGCATCCAAGGTGATGGCCTACCAAGCTTCTTGATGTAGAGCCAAGCAACCCCTCACTACCTCCAGGGTAGGACAGTCAGACAATCCTTCAATGATGCTGGAAGGACCTCCAGGAAAATGCTCCACAGAAACCCTGGTTCTGTGGGCCACCCCTACCATAAGGGGTGGCCCTCATTCTGGTTAGCCCCCCATTAGGGGAACCCTCTGCATAATTATCCTGAAAAGGCTGCTGCACCTTCCTAAAGAGTGATTCCATCTTCTGGTTCCTGGAGAAGGTCCGCTGTGGTGTAGCAAAACACACTTCAACAGCAGACAGTGTCTTTCTGTCTTGCTCACTCCTGATCAAAGTGTCTTTAATCATAAGTCCAAAAAGTGAAGAGCCATCATAGGCTGCACTGATAAAGGATGCCTTCAGGCAGTCTGCTAAGTTACACAATCTCATCCAAGCGTGATGACGGATGTCAATGCCAGCTGCGCTGGATAGTAGATGCATGGACATGTTAGAAATAGGCTGCATGGAGGATAACTGCATCTCCAGAGTCTTCAGAGACGGCTGTATCTTACCAGGTTTGAAGTGTCAAGAGTGGTTATCTCACTTAAGTCTTGTTAAGTGAGTCAGATAATTTAACACTCACAGTGCAAAGGTGGCTGACAGTTAGGACCACCTCCCTAACCAGTCCAGTGCCCTACACTTCGGATGGACAGATGGTCTCTCTTTTGAGATGTTCTCCTTGATGGCAGCTACCACCACAATAGCATCAATGGTGGGACCCTTATTCTAATGCTGTCAGTCTTTAGGAAGGGGCAAGATCTTAGTCAGCTTCTTCGGAAATTGGCTCCACTGCATCCCTCCAGGCCTTCAAAGCCAGTAAATCAATAAGCACATCTGGAGGGGGAACCACCCTGGATGTTGATGAGCCCACTTTGAATGCCTCCATAAATACAGACTCCTCTATAGTTGGGGCTGTGGTTGTCCAATTCCCATGCTGGTGAAGTAGCTGCATATTCATTGGGGGGGGATTTTGGGGCCCCCTTTCCTTCCCTCGAAGTCTATATCCTCAGGGAGGAATTCTTATGGGGAATCAAGGTGCTTCCTTTTGCACTGCTTCTTGCCATGACATTACTGCCTGGAGGAATCCTGGGAAAACTGGAAGGGTTAGAGGGCCCTAATGTATACAGTTGTGTGGAGGCCAACCAGAGTGGGCTGTCCTGGAGCAAGTTGGTGCAAGTCCAAAGGCACAGATGAAGAGGGGGGAAGGGATGCTAGTTGTCACAGACCATTCCATCCTCTCTCCAATGTTGTAGCAAAGACTGAAGCAGGCCACCCAGAGCCTGCACCCCTGGGATCTGAAGACTCCAAAGATATACCAGACTCCAGGGCCATTCACACCTGGCCTGATGCCAAGATAAGTGCAGAACTATTGAGAGTCGATGTTCCGAGCAGGATGGAAGACTCCACAACCAGAAGTGTTGACCCCAACCTGGCAGACCCAGCCCTGAAGGGTTAGTCCTGACACCCACTCAGCTTCAAGGCCACCTGAGTCATAAAGCCCAAGGCAGGGGTGGAAGCGGAGATCAGCCATGCCATCGGATCCAACACTGAAGGTGGTAAGACAACCCACTCAGGGACCCCTGGAGACACCAGGCCTGATGGGGGAAAACAAGTCAGACTGAGCCAAAGCCTTGGATAGAATACTAGAGGTCAATCGAATCAGGCCTAACTGCATCTGGGCCTGTAGAGAAGACTGCATCAGCTGCTTCAAATCAGCAGGTCTAATAATCCCAACAGATTGAACTGACTAAGACAGGCTTGAAAGCCCACCTACTAGTAGAAGGCTCAGAGGACTGGCCCTGCAAATGAGCCCTACTTAAAGACACTGCTCTCGACAGGAAGGGGCTAGGGAAACTGAGCATAAGAGAAGAGGCCTTCCCACAATTGGCACTGTGGAAGAACAGATCTGCATCATCACATTTCTAAGGATGGTGCCAAGTCATCCAGAACAGACAGAGATCTTTGGATTTTCAGATCTGGCTGGCTAACAGAAGGGTGAGCTGCATTTTTGCAATCCCCCTAGATAATTTGGGGGTCCTTAGTCCCTTCCAACTCTGATCATTCTTTTCCTGCTTGCTAGCCACAACAGAGAAGGAGGAAGCATCAATGGATAAAAGACCCTTCAACATCAGCTTGGCCCTATGTTCATTAACATCTCTAGACACAAAGCTGTCACAAATGTAGCAATGGTTCTACAAGTGAGCAGCCCAAAGACAATACACATGACTGTGCGAGTCCTGGGAAGGAAGCTTGTGGTAGCATGACATACACTTCTTAAATCCCTTATCCATGTGTAAAAGTTAAAACAACACACTAGAGAAAGAACCATCTAATAGGATTAGAAACAAAGAGTAATAATAATAATAATAAAAAAAAAGAAAACATTGTAACTAGAAAAAATATCAACTAGAGAGAAAAACTACACATAACAAGGTGGAAAAAGTTTGCAAAAGCTCTCAAGAAACACTATACTAAAGCTAAACCTATACTACTTAACCCTATGTACTACAGAACTACAACAATACACTATCTACTACAAAAGAACTAGGGTATAGGAAAAAGGTGATAAAGAGAATGGCACTGAAGAACACCAAAAGGATACACCCCAGTGGAAATAAAGATCAAACTGCTATCCTGGAAGGATGCAAATGACATCTGACATAATTATGTACAGAGCAAAGTCTTGTGGTTAGAGAATGCAGAACTCTGGGGCTGAAGTCTTTTGGAAATGGCCGGTCTCAAATATGAGTTGGATCCAATAACCTACAGGTTGAAACCATACAGAGAAAAGACACAATTGGATCACGAAATAGCCACCAGATCTATTTTCCCAACAATAACTATATACAGTACAATAATAGGGGGATGGAGGGAAGGTGTAGCCACTGCAGTGTGCAATTCAAACCTACTAGTATGGGAAAGTGCAACTTACTCAACTGTATATATTCATCATTCTCATTGCTGCAGTAGTCTTTAGGCTATATGGGTTGATTACCAAAGCCTATCCAACCTGAGAAGAGGAAAGATATGGATCCAGGAGTTCCTGGAGATTGATCTTAGAAAAGCCAGTCCTGGATCTAGGGAAAAGAATCCAGTTTGCAATGCATTGTAAATGTATTTGCAGGGGATCATGTAGCTGCATCTAGAATACTTAGAATCCACCTCTTCCCAATATGCCACTGAAGACAAAGTAGTGGTACAGTTAGCCTCGATACTACCTGGAACTGGTTTAGTATGGTGGATATAACAGAGCAATACCCGAGTACAATCATCTAGAAATAGTCTGTTTTGACAAGGGTTGTCCTTTCCTTATCGTAATATAAGCTATATATAACAGCTGACCTACTTTGCTGAAGGACCTGGTTCTGTCAATATTGAATCTGGGCTGCCCATGCACATCCAGAGTATGTAGAACCATTTCTCTCTGGTTATGAGGGTCAAGATAGAACACTGGGAGACTGATGGCTTGATTCAAAGTGAACTCTGAAACACTGGACAAGGATGAGAAATTTGGTTTTAATGACACCCTGTCCCTATGGATATGATTCACCCACCATTAGAGCTTGCAACACAAATACTTTTTTTGCTTATGTCAGAACAATAAGAACAGTTTCTGCATAATGAACCTGAAATCTGCTTGATGTGTAGGCTCAAATAGAGATATGGTTATTTGTTCCAGCACAGTGTTAAGATGCCAGGAAGAAGTAACCTGTTTGAGAAGAGGTCTGAGGTGTAACACTCCTTTTAGAGAGTCGTTCCAAAGCCATTGAAGAAAGTCAAGGATCCATGTGTAGACACACTGAAATGGCCACAAGATGTAGCTCAGTATAAGACTCTGAAAGATCAGAGTCTGTTAACCCACAGAAATATTTGAGCACCAGTGAAACACAATCCCTGATAGAGCCACGGTAATTGGATAGGCGCCAACTAGAAAAAAATTTCCATTTGTCAATATAACATTTTCTAGTAGAAGATTTTCTTGCCTCCTTTAGTACCTGCTACATGTCCCCAGAAAATAGGTGCCTAAAAGGAATTAGAACTGCATTATCCAAGTAGTTAGATGATTATTTTTGAGAATGGGGTGTATCAAACTCCCCCTTGTCTTGTGTGAGAAATTCCAGTTTATGAGGAACTTTCTGGTAATTGCCCTTGGCCAATACAATAAGAAGGGAGAAGTTGCCTAGGTCAAAAGAGGTCACCACAATTATTTTTGAACAGTCCCCCTGAATATTCAGAAATATCCTGGATTATCAGTGAAAAGGGTAGAAATGCATAAAAAAATTCCATCCATGAAAAAAAAAAAAAAATTTGTTTTCCAGGCCTGCTGCAAGGAGCCCTGAAGCAAACTTTGCTTTCTTTCAAAACAGGCAACTCAACAAACAGGCCTACTTGAGGTGTTTCCCACAACTGTACTGATTCCTGGAAGATCCCCTCATTCAATTTCCATTCTAGTGGGTCTGTCCTGATTTTGCTCAGCTTCTCTGCTACTATCTTTTGCTCTGACAGAATGTATGATGCGTGGAGGGTTAATAAGTGCTGAAGAACTACTTTCCAAGCCTATCACTACCAGCGTGTACAGAGGATACGAATTTCTATCCCCTTTACTTATTGATGTATCACATCACTGTGATGTCATCTGTAATTACCTGGACAGGTCTAGGGACCACAGATGAAGAAATTTTCAAGAAATGAATCACAGTCAACATCTCAGACATTCATATGCTTTGTTCTGTCTGAGAAATCTCACAGGCATTGCACCTTTACCCTATGTGGAACTGCCCTGCAAGCAAAATCTGAAATGTCCATAGTTACAGACTGACAGACACAGAGGAGAAAGGTACAGACCTGAATTCGCTACCATTTGTTGTCTTCTCCAGTGCGGTTCCTTTTGCTTCCGTGTTTTTTAGAAACGAATCATTTTTGTTTGTGACCTGGCAAAAGGAATCATGAGAATCACAGATGGCATAAATCTCAGGATCCTGAGATACTCTCTGGCTGAAGTCTGAGACTGGATTGAGAAGCTCAAGAAAGTTTCCAGATAAAGATCCACCTTCTATGCTGTCAAAAAGATATTTTGCTGCAGTGTCTATAAGACATTTAGGCAGACAATCTTAAGTGATGTAGTCAAGGAAGACTTTTGAATATTTGTCTGAAACCACCATTTGGTCAGAAGAAATGGAACCCATAGTAATGACTCTCAACGTCTGGAAAAAGACTCTGCAAAGGCAAGCAAGTCATTTAAATACATAAATATGTGAATATTATTCAGTCTGCAATGAGCTATGATTGGAACTAGACATTTTTGCACCCTTGGAACAGGGGATAACCCAAACAGCAATCTACAGAACTGATAATATTACTCAGACACAGGAAATCTGAGAAATTTCCTGAAGCCTTTGGCTATGGAAATGGGATGGTATGCACCTTTACCATAAAGCTTCCCTGGGTAATGAGATGTAACAGACTCTGCAGTGTCAATATCTTGAAATGTGGAACTTTCACATATAGATTTAGGAATGAAAGATCTGGAACTGGTCTCCAAGATGACCCCTTGGCATCAGAAACATTCTGCAATATAAGCTTTTACCAATTTAATTTAATGGTACTAGTCTAAAACACATAGGGTGAGAGCAAGTGTTGAAGAACATGAGGAATGAAATTCTGTTTGGTTCAGAGGGTGGGAAGAACTCTCTCAAAGGGAGGTATTCATGTCCAATGATAATTGTATCCTTTCTGAACCACCTCTAAACAGGAGTCTGTTATAATTTGTTGCAAAAGGGGAATGTACAGAGCCAGTTACTGGGTAGAAGTTGAGAGGGGGGCAGGAGGGGAGCGGTTGTGGGAAAGAATGCTGGTATAGTCGTTCTGTTTTTGCAAACTGTCCCTTTTAAGAAAGGATCCCGGATTTCCTTCTTGCCATCTCGTTTTAATTCCGTTTGTTTTATTTTTTAGATGTGAAAGAAAATCAGGGACATCTGTAAGTCAGGGCCTGAAAAATCTTGGAAACTCCCTGAATTCATTCCTCTCTCTCTAGCGAATTGTTTCAGGACCAGAGTAGCAAATGGGCCAAAAAAATAAAAAAAACTTATCTAAAGCTAAATTCAAAATGTCAGACTACCTCATCAGAAAATGTTTGATTCCAAACCCAGGCATGCCACCTTAAAACAGTGGCAGAAACAGTGGCCCTAGACACAGTATTTGCACAATCATACATACTTCTTAAGTCATATTTAGACACATGAGAAGTGCTGGAAGCAATTGAACTGAGACAAGCACTGCCTTCAGGAGAAGAATAAGCACAAACTTCCACAAGTGCCTCTGATAGTTAAGAATTCTATACACCAAAATGGATGGAAAAATCTCTTAACAAATCTATCCAAAATCTTCTCCTCCTTGTCTATAAGGGAAGGGTTGAAGAATTCCAAGAGCCTGCACCCTGCTGGTGAAAATGTGGAAATAGTTGCAGGGTCAGACCTAAGGTAAAAAAATAAATGCTTTTTAGGCTTTACAAAGTTTCTCAAACTATCTGCCTTTTTGGGGACTAAAAGTTGTGGATCAAGGTTATTACAGGCAACATTCTGTACATTCTCGAAGGCTGGCACTAGTGGAGATATTAATAGGAGTAGTGTAGAATAATGTGTTGTACCTTTAAGAAGCATTTGTAAGACCTGAACGTGCATATATAAATAGCAGGCACGTCCTATCTTCATTGTCATTTTGTGAATACAAAAAAATACAAAATGGATTCAAGTGTAAAAAAGACTAGAAGTAGATGCACACACTTGAAGGAAATCAGGTCCAGCCTCTGCAAAAAATCCAATCTTTTTATTCCACAAAGAGACACACAAGGACAATCCAACTTTTAGCATACAAATAAAAGTCGTCGATTCGTGTTCTTCTTCAGAAAGTAAAAGACAAATAAATTAAAAGAAGAACCACTCCTTATATACACAAAGTATGCCATTAATTAAGTAATCAACTGGAATAATTATCCAATTAGTAATTTTTAACTCTTGAATTTCTGGTATACTTTCTTTCTGATATTAGAGACAGTTTTTATATGATGTATTCAATATCTGAGTTTATACTCTATGTAAATATAAAATACAGACATGTTACAAACTTTTGATAATAATTTTTATTATCAAAAGTTTGTAACATGTATGTATTTTATATTTACATAGAGTATAAACTCAGATATTGAATACATCATATAAAAACTGTCTCTAATATCAGAAAGAAAGTATACCAGAAATTCAAGAGTTAAAAATTACTAATTGGATAATTATTCCAGTTGATTAATTAATTAATGGCATACTTTGTGTATATAAGGAGTGGTTCTTCTTTTAATTTATTTGTCTTTTACTTTCTGAAGAACACGAATCGAAAACATACTTTTATTTGTGGCGTTAAAAGTTGGATTGTCCTTGTGTGTCTCTTTGTGGAATAAAAAGATTGGATTTTTTGCAGAGGCTGGACCTGATTTCCTTCAAGTGTGTGCATCTACTTCTACATTTTGTGAATACAGCCAGAGTGTGAATATCTATGCATAAGACAACTAGTTTGTCTATATGTTTATGTTTGTATATAATAAAGCTGCTTGAGCAAAACCCACAGTGTTTGTCTACTTCATCCTGACTAGACGAGTGACATGGTGTCTGAACTGAGATTCCAGAGACTGCTTTCCAGAGCCACAAGGTGCAGAGTCAACAGTGAAGGCAAACTAAGTGAACCAAATGCAAAAACGGGCCAGAAACAAACCACAGGTAATGAAAAATTGCACAAACAATTTATTTTATAAAAAAAGATAAAATGGAGCATTTCAAGGACACAAAAATAGAAGTTATGTCCTTACCATAACGTTCCATGTGGAGTGTTCATCTCGCCTTTGTTCTTACACCTGGTTCGGAGCCGATCCTCGGCTCCGTGTCGGCCGCTTGTCAAAGCTCTGCATCGAGAAGAAGCTCGAGACCAACCTATCTCCCACAATCCCCCTCTGCCTTTACCTCAGATCTAGTTTGCAAACAAACCAGAACCCAACGGGAGTGAATATAACACATACATGCTAAAGCATAGCTGAAACACAGCCGTAACAACTGAACAAAAGCAGAAGCGGGAGAACCAAACCAGACACCTAAACTGGATGTTCTTCCTGAGGGTGGGAGGGTGGGAATGTAATAACAAAGGCGAGATGAACACTCCACATGGAACGTTATGGTAAGGACATAACTTCTATATGTGAGAGTGTTCAATCTCGCCGTTTGTTCTTACACCTGGGTAGCGTCCCTAGCTCCATGTTCCTGAGGAACTCACGGAAGAACGTTCCAGAGCACAGTGGAAACAAAGGTTGCCCTGTCCCTGGAAACCCTATCTACTTTGTAATGAGTAATGAATGTATGTGGCTTAGACCAAGTGGCAGCCGCACAAATAGTGTCCAATGGTAGGTGGGCCGCATGAGCCAGGGATGTAGATATTGATCTTGTAGAATGCCCTTTGGGCTTGACAGGTAAGCTCTGCTCAGAGGCAGTATAAACAAAAATAATACAGTCAGAAAGCCATTTGGAAAGGGTTTGTTTCGTAACTGCCATGCCCTTTCTGCTGTCTGCAAAGGCTATAAAGAGCTGATCTATTTTTCTGTGATCCTTTGTTCTATCCAAGTAAAACCTGAGTTGTCTATAAACATCCAACCTGTGTAACATATATTCCAACTTATTAGAATGGTTCTTGAAAAATGTGGGGAGCTCAATGGACTGATTAATGTTATTGACGGAGCAAACTTTGGGAAGAAAGGATGGATTAGTGTGAAGAGATACTCTATCAGGGTGAAAGATCACATATGGGTGTTTAACAGAAAGAGCTTGAAGTTCCGATACCCGTCTGGCTGATGTGATAGCTACCAGAAAAAGGGTTTTCCATGACAAAAACTTCAAAGAACAGGAAGAGGCTGGTTCAAAGGGTGGTAGCATTAGCTGTGATAATAGAAGGTTCAAATTCCAAGGTGATGTAGGAATCCTAACTGGTGGCCTGATATGGAAAGACCCTTTTAGAAAGGCCTTACAAAGTCTATGAGCCATAATAGGCGCCCCATTTTCTCCCACATGAAAGTTTGAAATGGCAGCCAATTGAACTCTCAAAGTGGCAGGAGAAGCTCCTTGGTGGAACAGTATGGATAGAAACTCCAAGACTCTGTTTAGTGGGGCTATTACGGGATCCAACTGTTGTGTAGTTGCCCAGTGTACAAAACGCTTCCACTTACTAGTGTAAATCTTTGTAGTGGAAGTCTTATGAGAAGCCACTAGAATATTTTGAACTGCAGGGGAAAGAAGATCAGACCTGGCTAAGAAGGGAAGCGGAGCAGCCAAGCTGCTAGTCTGAGGGAGAGAAGCGACGGGTGGGGAGCCCCTGATGAGTGGGTCAGTAGATCCGGCTCCGGGTCCAGGATCCAGGGTTCCCGAATTTGGTGTGCTTGAAGAAAGGGAAACCAAATTTGACGAGGCCAGAATGGGGCAATGAGGATTATTGTCCTCTCCAGGTTGTTGGCTTTCTGTAGAAATTTTGCAATCAGAGGAATAGGAGGAAAGGTGTACAGGAGGCCCGGGGGCCAATCGTGAACCAGAGCGTCCCAGGGGACTTCCCCTGGAGGGGGTAATAGGGCAAAATAGCTTCTGCATTTGGCGTTCATTGGAGATGCAAACAGATCGCAGCAAGGCTGGCCCCACTTGCGAAAAATTTTCTTCGCAATTGTTCGTTTGAGGGACCACTCGTGAGGTAACAGGATGGCTCTGCTCAACCTGTCCGCTATGACGTTGGATAACCCCGGGATATGCGTTGCTATCAGAAAGCAACCCGTGGACTCTGCCCATTGCCAAATTCTCATGGCCTCTCTGCATAGTTGATAAGACTTGGTTCCCCCTTGTTTGTTTATGTACCAGACTACGGACATGTTGTCCGACTGAACTGCAATGGTCCCTAGAGGAAGAAGGGGAGAAAAGTGTTGCAACGCTAGAAACACTGCCCTCATCTCTAGAACATTGATGTGCAGATTGTACTCCAATTTGGTCCATTCGCCTTGGACTGTCTGTCCCTGAAAGATGCCCCCCCACCCTATCAGGGAAGCGTCCGTGGTCACCGTAGCTGTCGGCGTGGGTAGCACAAATGTTCGGCCGCCGGAGAGATTGCAAGTCTGAAGCCACCAAGACAGGTGCGATTTGCAGATGTTCGTGATGTGAATTTCGTGTGTCAGGGGTAACTGTTGGAATGACCATTGTGCAAACAGTAGCCATTGAAGAACTCTCATGTGCAGTCTTCCCAAGGGTATCGCAATGAGGGAAGCTGCCATGAGACCCAAAACCTTCAGATCCAGTTTTGCTGGGGATTTTTTGGACAACAGGAGAAGAGATATATGGTTTTGTAGAGAGGCTATTCTTTCTGGAGGAAGCCTTAGAATTAAGCAACGTGTATCCAATTCTGCTCCTATGAATGAGATATGCTGTGATGGCTGTAATACAGATTTTTTGAAATTTACGGAAATTCCGAGATGAACACAGAGTTGTAGTGTGTAATCCCTGGCCTGAATCACTCGACGCTCGTTGGTGGCAGAAAGGAGCCAGTCGTCCAGATACGGAAACACCTGGAATCCTAGGCATCTCAAGTGAGACGCTACCACTGCCATACATTTGGTGAAAACCCTGGGGGCTGAGGTCAGACCAAAGGGCAGGGCTCGAAACTGAAAGTGACTGGTTCCCAGCCGGAAGCGCAAGTGATCCCTGGACGCCCTGGCCATTTTGATGTGGTAGTACGCGTCCTTTAGATCTATTGAGCACATCCAGTTGTCCTTCTGTAAGAATGGAAGGATCGATTGAAGCGTGACCATCCGGAACTTTTCTTTCTTGACGAAGGTATTGAGTTTGCTTAGGTCCAGGATTGGCCTCCAGTCCCCTGTCTTTTTTGGGACTAAAAAGAACCTTGAGTAAGTTCCGAATCCTCGTTGGTCCGCCGGGACTGGTTGGATGACTCTTTTTTCTAGCAGCTTTGAAATTTCTATAGCTGCAGGGTCTCGCAGATGAGGCGGTACATCTGGGAGTCTTTTCTGCGGAAATGGGGGCAATAGGAAAGGAATTTTGTAACCTCTGGTAACAATGCTTTTTACCCAATTGTCTGATGTAAGACTTTGCCAGGCCTGAGGGTATAAAGCTAAGCGACCCCTGACTGCCTCCAGAGCAGGACAGTCGGGCCTCCTCTCAGGAGTGCTGGAAAGGTTTCCCGGGGAGTGTATCCCTGTCACCTTGGTTTTGCGGACCCCCTCTGCCGCCAGGGTGACGTCTTCCACCTCTGCCTCCTCCTCTGCCTCTCGAGGGGGCATCACCTTGTGTGCCTGGGAAAGAGCCTTGGGGTTTTCAAAACCACATTTTTCCACCACGTTGCCCTTTGGGGTATGGTCTGGATGGGGTGGAAAAACGGACTCCGACAGCAGACAGAGTCTTTCCCTCTTGCTCACACCGGGTAAGGGTCTCCTTTACTTTTGGGCCAAAGAGAGTGGCACTGTCAAATGGGGCGTTAGTAAAGGAAGACTTGAAGGCTTCCGCAAAGGAACATAAGCGCATCCAGGATTGTCTACAAAGAGCAATCGCTGAAGCCGCAGCCCTACTCGATCCTTCGGCTGCATATGAAATGAGCCTCATGGACGAGTTCACAACAGATGTAAGGGTATTGAGTTGTGCTGTAACTTTCTCCGAGACAGCAGCATCTGTAGTACCCTGGAGGGTATCTCCCAACTCTTTGATTAGATCCCTCTGTAACCGTGTGAAATGGGTCAAATAGTTCAGGGATCGCATGGAAAAAGCCACTGAACTAAAAATGTGCTTCCCATACCTGTCCATAGTCCTAGAATCTCTGTTAGGCGGATGGACAGATGAGGAAGATTCAGACATCTCCTTTTTAGTGGCCGCTGCCACCACCATAGCGTCCACTGGAACTCCCTTTGTGAGATAAGCCTTGTCTTGAGGGGCAGTAATATATTTATTAGGCTTTCTAGGGACTGGCTCCACTGTGTCAGGTGTCTCCCACGCCCTACGAGCAATCAGTTCCATCAACTCATCGAAGGGCGGAGTGACCCAGGAGGAGGAAGGGCGAGCACCGAATGCCTTCAGCAAGACTGACTCATCCTCAGAAGGGGGTAGGGCTTGCCAATCATCTCTCTGTTTTAGGATCTCCAGGATCAGAAAAAGAGACATCCTCTGAGGGTGATTTCGGGGACCCTTCTGACTCATCTAAGTCAGTGTCCGATGTCAAGGATTCTTGTGGAGAATCCAAGTGTCTCCTCTTACACAACCTTTTCCTCGGAACTTCCTCGGGGGGGGGACATCTGATGAAGCCTCTGAGGAAGAGGGGGCTCCCTTTGGGGGCGGCTGAGACACTGGTGCTCGACGCTTTGACGTAGCCGTGGGTGCAGAGGAGGATAACGGACCCTTATGGGAAGGAGAAGCTTTTTCTGCTGAAGTGGTTGTCTGAGTCGACAACACCTTCCTCATGAGGTCGAAGGCCCCCGGGTCCCGAGTCAAGGAATCCCTCAGATCCGAAGAAAGTGGAGGAATCCCCGAGACAGGGACCGAGGGCATCGATCCCGAGGATGGAGCCGAGTCGATCCGAGCCGAGGCTCCGAGAGGGAGAGTCGGAACCGAAACGTCGGTTCGACTCTCGGTCCCCGAACCAAGGATGGATCTTCGGCTCCGCGACTCCGGTAATGGGTCCGTCGGAGTCGAGGTGAACGGTGCCGACCGAGAGAAGGACGGTTCCGGCACCGAGGGCTCCACGATCATCAGATCAGCCTCTCCCGGCTCCGAAGACTGAATAGGCCTCGGAGGAGGAACAGATGAAGATAAGGGAAGGCCTTCGAGTCTCGACACCAACTGGGAGGAGACAGAGATGAGTTTGGACAAGGCCGTATTCTCCATCAATTTCTGCACCACGCGGTCTACATCGGTGTCGGAGAGGGGCCTAGAAGAACGTGTCGAAGGAATCGAAGATGGAGCCGACCTCATGAGCACAGGAGATGGAAGCTCCATCACCGGTTCCAAGACTCGAGGCTCGGTAACGGACAAAAGTTCAACACTCGGCCCCGAGGTCTGTGGAACCGGTCAACGAACTTTAAATGAAGAGCTCGGAGCTGATGACATGGGCTCCGATGTCTTCGATTCCTTCGAGGATTTAGATGTCTGGTCCAATGCATCCAGAGCCTCTTGGAATGCAGGCTTCAAAAGGCCTCTATCCATAAGTTTCCTGCGCCTATCTGTCATGACCCTTCCACTGAAAGAATGACAGATGGAGCAGTCTTCTTGCAGATGGAGAGGGCCAAGACAGTAGACGCAGGAACTATGATTGTCTGTGACAGACATTTTCTGTCCACATTGGCACCGTTTGAAGCCTGATTTAGCTTTTTCAGACATGGAACTAGAAGATAATATTATCCAAAAATATTAGATAAAGTAATCTTAGACTAAAGTCAAATCCAAAAAGTAATAGTGTACAGACTTGTACAGTGGCAATAATAAGTCAAATCCAGCAATATCAGTCAAATCCGGTAGTTAGTCAAATCCAGAAGTCTTATAGGATATATAAGTTTGAAGGGTGGGGTAGGCCCCGAGGGAACTAACTTAATACAAGTATATAAAAATTATATACGTACTCGAAGAAAGCCCTCGACTCACTACACACACACACACACAACAACTTTAAGATAAACTAGAAGAAATATTATCCAAAAATATTAGATAAAAGTAATCTTAGCTTTCAGGTGGTCCGAGCTCATCAAAAATGATGCGAACGTTGCAGCGGCAAACTAGATCTGAGGTAAAGGCAGAGGGGGATTGTGGGAGATAGGTTGGTCTCGAGCTTCTTCTCGATGCAGAGCTTTGACAAGCGGCCGACATGGAGCCGAGGATCGGCTCCGAACCAGGTGTAAGAACAAACAGTGAGATTGAACACTCTCACATCACATTACTAAGCAAAAGAATATCACAAAAACATTTATTAAACAAACGAGAAGCATAAAAAGTTCATTAATTAAACAAAATGTTTCAAATTAAGATATTTGATAAAATGAGCATCAGAAAAGCACATAAAGGGTTCAGAATTACCTCAGAATTGCAAAACAAGCACGTTTAAAGTCAAACAAGCATGTTTAGAGTTAGAACAAGCACAAGAAAATATAATGGGCATGAAAAGAGAGTAAATTAGCAAAATGAATATAACAAAGGACAAAAAGGGCACATTGAGTATAAATAAAGCAAGGCAACTGCATGGTTTTGGTGAATTACTGTGTTTTGGCATAAACTACTACTTCGCATTGGTTGGAGCTCTAAATAGTATAACTAGAGTTATTCAAAGTATCTCAAAGTGTGCAAAAGTGCTTACAGTGTGTGTTTATAACTGTACATCTATTCCGAAGGGTTTGTTGAGTGCAAAGTGCTACTATTTCATAAGGTGCAGTCAAATGCAGCCATTTTGAAAAGTTTCTAGTGCTGGGTGTCTCTATTTGCAGAGTGCCACCATTTCAAAATGTTTCTTGCACTATACAGAGTTGTTTAGCGAAGTATCACCATTTTGGGGAGATTTCAGTATGCTGTGTACTCTTTATTCACAAAGTACAATTACTTTGAAATGTATTTTTACTCAGAGCTTCTTCTGCCCAGTTCATTTGCACAGTGTAGTTATTTGAAATGTTTCTTAAAATGATAAATGACTTTTACAGTAAGTTGATCTCAAGAGTATTACAGTGCCCGGGAAACGTATTTCGCAAAGTTCAGTTATACAGAGGCTTGTTGTGCTCTTGGGTGTAGTTACAAATACTGGCATAAATTTCAGGCACATGTGCATGTGTGTGTGTTCATGCATACTGGCAAAAGTCTTCACTTAGATGTATTTATATAGCAGAAGGCTTTTGCAAACCACTATCACTTGTATTTGATCAGAATATTGCAGAGAATTGGAGAATATTTGAGCAAGAGTGCAATATATTCATACAAGTGGCTTATTCTGATAAAGATGCATGCACTAGGGCATTAATTTTGCTAAATCTAGCAGGGTCAGAGGCCATAAAAAGAGAGCGTACATTTGTATATGCACCCAGCAGTATATGAAGGTGAAGGGGAAAATCGTTATATTATTTTGCAGGCTGAATCAAGGGAAGACCCAGAGTGTTTGAAGTGCAAATTTAGAGAAATGTGCAACCCCCAGACCAATGTTACATTAGAAAGGCATTTGTTTTACACACGAGATCAAAAGCAAGGAGAAACCTTTGCAGCTTACATTACTAACCTGAGAAATAAAGCTAAAATGTGTAAGTTTGGTGATCTGAAAGATGAGTTAATAAAGGACGGGCTCATGTGTGGTATTAATAATGCTGCTGTGAGAAAGATTTTGCTTCATCACAGTGATTTAATGCTAAGCAAAGCTACTGAGATTTGTCAAATTCATGAAGTTACAGAACAGCACACAAACATGCTTGTAATTGATAAGGGCATGGTTTTGGCTGGCTCCAGAGCACATGTAGACAGCATGCAACATGTGGCGGGCAGAAATAGGCCTAAGCACATGGCAGCTTTAGGCCATGTAGGTGTAGCAAGGAAAAGCTGTAATCTTCCAGCAAGTTCTAAGATTAGTTCAGTTAAAGGAGCATGCTCAGTGCCATACAAGGGTGAATCAACAAAACCCAATTCAAGCTTTATTGCTAACTGTCGCAATTGTAGTGCCAACCATGAGTCTAAAAGAGGGAAGTGCTTAGCATTTGGTCAGCAATGCCATAAATGCAAGAAATGGAACCATTTTCAAACATTTTGCAAATCAACTAAGCCTCATACTGTTATAATGAAGGGTCATTCAAAAAAGCAAATTGATGCAACAGTCTGCTTTTTATGTAGATGGTGTATAAGTGATTGGTGAAAAGACTGATGCAGTAGATTTTCTGACAAAAAATGAAGTGGTTTGTACTGTCCAGATCAATGGTAAATCTACTGAGATCAAAGAAGACACTGGTTCAAAGTGTAATGTTATGTTAGCAGACACATTTGCTATGGTGCGAGCTGGTGAACAACCAAATGTGACCAGCTGTGCGAAACTTGTTGCTTGTGGAGTTGAAGAAATTCAAACCAAAGGCTCAGCAGTGCTTTCATGTTACGTGGCCAAGAACTCTTATAGCTCATTGCCCTATGTAGTTTGAAGACCTGTGCAGTCATTATTGGGTCTCAGAGACAGTTTCAGAACGATTCTGCTTTCTTTTAAGAAGTTCATCAAATAAGCACATGTCCCAGTTCCAACTTCACTAACACTATTTTTTCAGAGTGTGCTGATGTTTTCAATGACAAGTTGGGCAAACTTCCAGTTGTGTATTCTATGAAGTTAGATCCAGAGATCAGTCCAGTAGTTAGACCTGCAAGAAAAGTTCTGATAGCTATGCAGCATAAAATCAAAGCTCATTTGGACAAAATGGTGCAGCAAGGTGTAATTTGTCAAGTTACAGAACCTACCGAATAGGTGTCGTCCATGGTAGCAGCTCATAAAAAAGTCTCAGACAAAATCAGAATGTGCATTGACCCAAGATATTTGAACAAAGCAATGAAAAGACTGCATCATCCTATGTGTACAAGAAGTCGTAGCTCTAATACCAAATGCTACTTTTTTTCTGTCTTAGATGCAAAAAGTTTATTTTGGCAAGTGATGCATGATCGCAAATTAGAAGTTATGTACATACCATAATGTTCCATGTTAGTTGTCTTCTCTCACCTTCTTTCTTGCTGGATGGGTTCGGAGCCGATCCTCGGCTCCGACTCGGCACTTGCTAAGCTCGAGAACTCATTTTACCAGCTCGAGGCAACC
Source organism: Protopterus annectens (assembly GCF_019279795.1). Classification (NCBI taxonomy): domain Eukaryota; kingdom Metazoa; phylum Chordata; order Ceratodontiformes; family Protopteridae; genus Protopterus; species Protopterus annectens. The sequence continues at coordinate 535,811,082 of NC_056750.1, forward strand.
CTATATCCCATGATGCAAGGTGTGACTACCTCAGATCTCGTTTGGTAGCTAGAAGAAAACCCTGCCAAAAACACTTCTTCCCCAGGAAGAAGAAAAACTAACTGTAGGAGAAACTAGGCCAATAGCCACTAACAATAAAGACTCTTCCTACTGGGAACTCTTGGAAAGAGTGACCACACCCTCAACAAAAAGAAGGTACAACCTCAAGATCAGTCCAGGCCAGGGGGAAGGAGGGAGGGATGCAAGAAAGAAGGCGAGAGAAGACAACTAACATGGAACATTATGGTATGTACATAACTTCTAAATGTTAAGTTGTCAAACTCGCCTTCATTCTTGCTGGATGGGACCGCGTCCCTAGCACCTCTATCCTGGGTGGCTCAATGGAACAGACTCTTGAGAACTGTGGAACCAAACCTAGCCCTGTCCCTAGAGGCCAAATCCAATTTATAATGACAGACAAAGGTGTGAGGAGTGGCCCAAGTGGCTGCTGCACAAATGGTGTCAATAGGTAGCCTATCCTGAAAAGCTGTGGATGTGGACAGGCTCCTGGTAGAATGTGCTTTTGGTTTTGAGGATAGTTGCTTGCCTCTAAGATGATAAACAAAAGAAATGATAGAAGACAGCCACCTGGATAAGGTCACTTTAGAGACTGGGAGACCCTTTCTGTTCTCTGCATAGGAAAGGAATAGTTGATCAGATTTTCTGAATTGTTTGGTTCTGTTCAAATAATATCTGAGCTGATGATGGACATCCAAGCAATGAAGTTTTTGTTCAGCTTTGTTTGAATAATTGGGGGGAAAAATGGCAAATCAATAGATTGGCTAAGATTCGTCTGGGAAGCAACTTTGGGCAAAAAAGATGGATTAGTTCTTAAAGACACCCTATCTTTGTGAAAAACCAAGTAAGGGAAACGGACACAGAGGGCCTGAAGTTCAGAAACCCTTCTAGCTGAAGTAACAGCAACCAAGAAAATTGTTTTCCAGGAAAGAAACTTTAAGGAGCATGTAGCAGCTGGTTCGAAGGGGGGTAGAATCAAGGATGCCAGCATTAAATTCAAATTCCATTGCGGAGGAGGATCTTTGATTGGAGGCTTCAGAAGAAAAATACCTTTCAGAAAGGCTTTGCAAAGCTTGTGGGACATAATGCTTTGATCCACTAACCCAACATGAAAATTAGAGATTTCTGCCAATTGGACTTTAACTGTAGAAGAAGAAGATCCCGATTGAAAAATCTCTGCTAAGAAGTCCAAAACTGAATGCAGTGGAGCAGTAAAAGAAAAACGTTTCCACTTACTAGCATAAATCTTTCTGGTGGAGGACTTTAGGGAATCTACTATGATGTTCCTAACGGGGTTAGAGATCATAGGAAGCCTGGCTAAGGAAGGAAGTGGAGCAACCAAGCAGTGAGGTTGAAAGAATGAATGGCCCGGTGCGGATGACCCGACTGGTGGGTCAGAAGATCTGGGACTGGGTCCAGATGCCAAGGCTGGGCCAGGAGATGATGATGCAGGGACGGAAACCAAATTTGTTGAGACCAGTAAGGGGCAATGAGGATCAACTTGGCTCTCAATATGGTAGCTTTCTGAATAACTTGTGGTATCAGTGGAAATGGAGGAAAAGCATACAGAAGTCCCCGGGGACAATCCTGGGTTAGAGAGTCTCTCGGGGAATGGCCTGGTAGAGGAAAGAGGGTGAAGAAGTCCGGGCATTTGCTGTATTGGGGTGTAGCAAAAAGGTCGCAGGAAGGGAAGCCCCACTTCTGAAAAATCTCGTCCACTACCGATTGTTTGAGAGACCACTTGTGTGGCATGAGAATAGCTCTGCTCAGTCTGTCCGCTAAGAGGTTGGATCTCCCGGGGATATGCATTGCTATCAGAAACCGATGAGAGGAGATCGCCCATTGCCAAAATCTGAGAGCTTCTCGACACAGTGGGTAGGACCTGGTCCCGCCCTGCTTGTTGATATACCAGACTACAGACATGTTGTCTGTCTGAACTGCAATAGTCCCTAAGGGAAGAAAGTCGTTGAGGGCTTGCAACATTAAAAGTACTGCTCTCATCTCTAGGACATTTATGTGCAGATGGTATTCTATGGGTTGCCAAGTCCCGTGGACCATCCTGCCCTGATAATGCCCCCCCCACCCGATCAGAGAGGCATCCGTAGTGACTGTGGCAACCGGAACTGGGGGAAGAAACAGTCGGCCCTGATGGAGCAGAGGAGAAGACATCCACCAGGTTAGATGACTCTTGCACAACTGCGTGACAAAAATCTCGTGACTCATGGGGAGTTGCTGGAATGACCATTGAGTGAACAACATCCACTGCAGAAGACGCATGTGGAAGCGGGCTAATGGCAGAAGAACAATGGCCGCAGCCATAAGACCCAGAACCTTCAGGACAAATTTGGCTCTGATCTTCTTGCTGAGTAATATGATCCGAACATACTTCTGAATGTCCAGAATTCTTCGTTCTGTGAGTCTGGCTGACTTGCTGACAGTGTTTAATTCTGCGCCTATAAAGGTAATAGATTGGCAAGGCGACAGAGAAGATTTTTCGAAATTTATTGAAATCCCCAATTGCTTGCAGGTTTGCAGAGTGTGGTCTCTGGCCTTGAGAAGTTGATGCCTGGTGGTGGCAGAGAGGAGCCAGTCATCTAGATACAGAAACACCTGGAATCCTTGACATCTCAGATGAGCCGTAACCACTGCCATGCATTTGGTAAACACTCTGGGGGCTGTAGTGAGGCCAAAGGGCAGGGCTCTGAATTGAAAATGACTGGACCCCAGCCGAAAGGGGAGAAACCTTCTGGAGTGCCTGTGAATCTTTATATGATAGTACGCATCCTGAAGGTCTATTGAGCACATCCAGTTGTCCTTGCCCAAAAAGGGTAGAATGGACTGAAGCGTGACTATCCGGAACCTTGCTTCTTGACAAACTTGTTTAGTTTGCTGAGGTCTAAAATTGGTCTCCAATCTCCCGTCCTTTTGGGGACCAAAAAGAATCTTGAGTAGGTGCCGGATCCTACTTGGTCTGCTGGCACTATTTGGATGGCTCTTTTTGCTAGGAGTTTTGATACCTCCTGTTTTGCCAATTCCCTTAGACCGGGTGAGACGTCTGGAAGGGAATGATGAGGAATGGGATACCTCTCGAAAGGGATATTGTAGCCCTCGGATATGATCGACTGTACCCATTTGTCTTGAGAGAGGGAACGCCAGGCTATTGGGTACAGCGACAATCTTCCCCCGACTGCCTCCAAGGGTGGGCAGTCGGGCAACACCTCAGGGATGCTGGAAGGGTTTATCAGGGAGAGTCTCCCTGCTACCCTGATTCTGCGGACCCCCTCTGCCCCTAGGGCGGCGCCTATTATTATTACCCCCTCTGCCTCTGGGGGTAAACTGACCACGTGTGTCCGGCGTGACTCCTTGAGATTTACGGAACCACATTTTCCCTCCCTTCTGACCCTTTGGATAGGGTCTTGAAGGGGTGGAGAAATGGACTCCTACAGCAGAAAGGGTCTTGCTGTCTTGCTCACACCTGGTCAATGTATCCTTCACCTGAGGCCCGAACAAAGCTGGACCGTCAAAGGGGGTATTGGTGAAGGACGCCTTAAAAGAGTCTGCAAAATTAAAAAGCTGCATCCAGGCCTGACGCCTAAGTGCCACTCCTGTGCCTGCGGCCCTACTCGCCCCATCGGCTGCATAAGAAATGAGCCGCATGGAGGAGTTAGTCAAAGAATTGAGGATTCCTAGCTGTGAGGCAATCTTTTCCTGAGCCCCAGTGGCCAAGGATCCTGAACCACTTCACCTAGTTCCTTGAGAATGTCTCTCTGAAGTCTGGTAAAGTGACAAAGGTAGTTCAGCGAACGCATAGCAAAGGTCGCTGAAGAAAACATCCGCTTGCCGTACCTATCCATGGTCCTAGAATCCTTATTAGGAGGATGGACAGGTACCGAAGGATCAGCAAGTTCCTTCTTGGTGGCCGCCACCACCATAGCATCAACAGGAATGCCCTTAGAAAGAAACTGTTTGTCTGCAGGGGCTGTAATGAATTTGGAGGGCCTCCTAGGAACTGGTTCCACAGAATCCGGGGCTGCCCATGCCTTACGAGCCACTACTTGCATGAGTGGGTTGAAAGGCGGAGACACCCAGGAGGTGGAGGGTCGAGATCCGAAAGCCTCCAGGTATACCGACTCATCCTCGGAGGGGTTAATGGAAGGCCAGTTCCCCCTCTGCTTATGGAGTTCCAGGATGTCTGAAAAGGAGACATCCTCAGAGGGGGACCATGGGGAACCCTCCGACTCATCTAAGTCGGTATCTGATGTAGTAGACTCAGGTGAGTCTGTGTGCTTCCTCTTACACGTCCTCTTGCGAGGGGGTTCTGCTGCAGGATCAGGAGAAACCTCGGAAGAGGAAGTTATTCCCAATGGGGAAACCTGGGGCGATGGATCTCTGGGTCCGGGAGCAAGAGACTGGCAAGAGACATCAACAGGCACCGAAGATGGAGGAGCTAAAGGAATAGACCGTTGACCTAGCTCGGGGGCTAGGACACTCCTCATCACCTCGAAGGCTCCTCTCCCAGGGAGGCCAGAAGACTCCGCCCAAGAAACAGGAATCCCGGCCCCACCGAAGAGAAGGCTCCAGATGTCGGTGCCGAGCTCACCAATGCCGAAGCTCCAAGAGGGAGAGCAGGGTCGGACAAGGGTCCGATGCCACTCTCCCCCTCGGAGCCGACAAGGGAGACTCGACGACCAGATCCCTCCAACGAAGGTCTCATGGAGGAGATCGGAGCCGAAGACGTCAGAGCTGAAAGGGGAAGTATCGGCTCCGGCGCACCCACGGTCACCGTTCCGAGAAGTTCCGGCTCCGAACTCTGAAAGAGAGTCAGAGGAGGAAGTTCGGGGGGAAGAGAAATAGCAGACGTCTGTTGAGACGGGCTATGGAGCATTTGGGCTAGTATCTGTGACTTCAACAGTCTGCTTACCACCCTCTCTAAATCGTGATCTGACAGCCTGGAAGATCTTGAAGATCAGCTCCGATGGCTCCACTCCGACAAAAGAGGAGATCCCGGTGCCGAACGAATCGACTCCAAGGAAGGAGACCGAGATCTCTTCCTGGATGGAGACATCGGAGCCGATGACCCCTCGGCTCCAGATGGAGCCGAAGACTTGTCAGCTCCAATACTGGATAAAGACACGTCGGCTCCGGCCAGAGCCGACAAAGTAATGGGTATTTGTGTGTCGGAGCCGGACGGAGCTGACACAACAATCTCCAAAGAAGAAAGATCGGCTCCAGCCGGAGCCGATCTCGACTCCGAAGGAGTCGGAGCCACAGCCGAAGGCTTAGAAACTACAGCCTGGGCTCTAGATGGCTTAGAGGGTTTAACTGACCCAGCCTTGGTTGGAAAACCCTCTGGCTTTAACAAGCCATGAAGAATTAATTTATTTCTTTGTTCCTGCAGGACTCTCTGGCTAAAGGAGTGACAAATGGCACAGGAGTCCTGCAGGTGTAAAGGCCCCAGGCAATACACACAAGAAGTGTGACCATCTGTCAGAGACATTTTCTGACAGCACGAGTCACACTTCTTGAAGCCTGAGACCTTTACCTCTTTAGACATAATAATGTCCAAAAACAGACAGACACACAACAGTCACACAGTTAATCCCCAAAAAACACACACACACAACCTGACAGGAATTAACTGAGGGGGAGGCTTAAGGCCTGAAGGAAATAAATCCTAATGTAAAGGAAGGGAATATAGGGTAGGAGATAAGTTTAAGTATAAATAATATACCCAATAAAGGACAAATAGAAAATAAGGGGAAAAACTCTGACTAATCTTGAAGAAATTGAAACTTTACCTGAGCTGGTAAAAAGGAGACCTCTTCGCGAAGCGGCAAACGAGATCTGGGGTAGTCACGCCTTGCATCATGGGATATAGGGTTGCCTTGAGCTGGTAAAATGAGTTCTCGAGCTTAGCAAGTGCCGAGTCGGAGCCGAGGATCGGCTCCGAACCCATCCAGCAAGAATGAAGGTGAGTTTGACAACTTAACATTCTTCATTACTGGCTACATTCAGTACCTCATTTGGAAGATACAGATTTGTTAGGATGCCATTTGGAGTAAATTCGCCAAGTGAAGTGTTCCAGCGTACAATGGTGCAATTTTTTTCAGGTTATCCCTGTGCCATAATGGTAGATGATTTGTTGATCGGAGGCAATGGTGAAGTAGAGCATGACAGAAATAATAAGAGAGTTCTAGACAGAGCACATAAAGTGAACTTAAAGCTCAACTGTATAAAGTGCAAATTCAGACAACCAATAGTTACATATGTAGGTCATTTATTTACTAGCATCGGCATGAGACCAGACCTGTCCAAGCAAGCAGCCATTCTTGAGATGCCAGCACCAGATAATGTACAAGCTCTACAACATTTTATTGGTATGGTCAACTATTTAGGCAGGTTTATACCAGACTTCAGTGAGTTGACAGTGCCTTTGGGAAAGCTAACACGTAACAATGTTACATAGTCATGGTTAGAACATCACCAGAATGATGCTTAAATTGCAAAAGTACAACTTAAAAATAGTCTATACAAAAGGCAGACTTCTTTATCTGGCTGGTACCTTATCAAGATCGCCCAGAAATACAATGGAAGAGCTTGATGCAGAAAATTTTGACTTCAAGACTTGATGAGCTAAGAGATCACACATAGACTGATCCAATTTTGCAAAAGCTCAGTCACTGAATCAATGCTGGATGACTGTCCAAGCAATCTAGTCTACCACTTGAAGTGCAACCCTACTTTCCTTACAGAGATGAGATGCTGATGGAAGATGGCATTATTTTCAAAGGTCCTAAAATTATTATTCCTGCTTCCTTACAAGAATACATACAGATTTTGTATTGTGGTCACCCAGGTTCCAAAGCTACAAAAGAAGGGCAAAAGGACTATTATTTTAGAGTTTTCTAGCAAAAGACATTGATATAGTACTTTCTTCTTGTTCAGTATGCAATAGCACTAAACTGCATTTGCAAAAACAACCACGTCAAGTTCCTGAACTACACTGGTCAACAGGAGCCACTGACATATTCGAGTGTATCAATCAACATTATTTAGTACTGGTAGACTCTTATTTTAACTGGTTTGAGATCGATTTACTACCTAACCTAACATCCACTACTGTTATTACCAAGCTGAAATGCCATTTCTCAGTCCATGGAAGTCCACAAAAGCTTATCTCTGACAACAGTATGCAATTTACCAGTCAGTATTCCAGAAATTTGCAAGAGAATGGGACTTTGTACATGTTACTAGTAGTCCAGAATATCCACATTCAAATGGACTAGCTGAACATGCAATACAGCGTGCAAAGCAATTACTTGAGAAGTCAAAGCGTGGTAATACCAATGTCTTTTTGAATTCACTCAATCTCAGAAACATATTCCATGGCTCACCTGCTCAGAGACTTCTGTCTAGGCAAACCAGAACAACATAGCCTATCAGTTCCAGTTTATTGAGGACTAAAGCTAAAAACAACAAAGCAATCAAAGCCCAATTATTTAAAAAGTGTTCTTTCCAGTTCAGCTATGACAAGTTGAGCAGATTTCTTCGTCCGTTAAAAGAGGCTGAGACATTGAGGATATAAGCAGCGAAAGGTTTTGACTGGACTGGTCAAGTAACAACAATACATGAAGAGCCAAGATCCTATCTTGTAAAATCCAAAGGTGAGGAGTACAGGAGGAATCGCAGATATCTACTTCCTGTATTAGAACTGTTATCACATCAATGTTTCTACAATATAGTCTCTAAATCTCATAGACATTTAGACAGTGTTCCTATTCCAGAACATGTCTTGATTCCCACTGCAGTTTCTGATAATGTTCATAATGATCCAAAGGTTGAACATTTGGTAGAAACAATCCCAGTAAATAAATCCAATTCCAATGTATATATATCACATGATATGGTTGCATTTCTAAGCCCAGTGTGAGACACTCAGCAACTTGGACGTGTGTGTGTGTGTGTGTGTGTGTGTGTGTGTGTGTGTGTGTGTGTGTGTGTGTGTACACACACACACACACATAGTTTTGTATAATTGCATGACGAAAATTACTTTGTACTTAAAGCATGTCAGTCAATGTTGTCAATGCCATTTCTCAAAGAGGGAGGATGTAGAATAAAGAATAGTTATGTAAAATCTTACCATAACCATAGATGTCCTTTTCTTCCATGTTGCAGTATTCTTAGTGTGAGATTCCCTGCCTCAGGCAAACTGAACGCCGGCTCCTATACAAAAGCTTACGCCTGGTTGCTGTAGGTGTGTGGGACATCACACATATTGCCATAAACCAGGGACCTTAAATGTGATGTCTGCACGCACAGACCTCAGAATTTGAAGGCCAGTCAAACAGTCCCAAAATAGTAAAACGTGATGTCAGCCAAAAGTGTCAAGTGTCATATGCTGGCTAGTCTGCTCTTGGTGAAGGGTAGAGCTTCCTAGTGCCTAAGAGTTATGTCCGTAGTCCAAACTACCAAACTAAATCCAGGGGATTGGAGGGAGGGAAAGAATACTGCAACATGGAAGAGAAGGACATCTATGGTTATGGTTTACACAACTGTTCTATGTCCTTCTGTTCCTATGTTGCAGTATTCTTAGTGTGGGAGAGTACCACAGCTTAGTTAGAGGGAAGGGTGGAGGCAGAAGTGGAAGATTCCAGAAACCCCTGCAGGATTGCTCTAGCAAAGCCTGCCCTGGCTCTGGAGATGTGGTCCAGTTTGTAGTGTTTTTGAAGGTGTGAATAGTGGACCAGGTGGCTGCTTCCAGAATGGATGCTGTGTCCAGCCCTTTGAGGAAGGTTTTGGAAGTAGCCATGCCTCTGGTGGAGTGAGCTCTCACCCCTTGGGGTATGTGCTTGCCATGGTGTGAGCAGCAGAAGGAAATGGATTTTCTGATCCAACATGAAATAGTTGTTTTGGAGACTGCCTTGCCCAGAGCCCTGGGATGGAAGGAGACAAATAGTTGGTTAGATTTTCTGAAGGACTTAGTTTTGTCTAGGTAGAATCTAAGTTGTCTGTGTAGATCCAGGGAATAGAGAATCATGTCGTTATTGTTAGTTGGAGAGGGGAAGGTAGGTAGGTGACTGGATTGATTTAAGGACAGTTTGTTGACCACTTTAGGCATGAAGGAAAGGTTAGTGCATAGGGTCACCCTATCCTTGTGGAAGGTTGTGTAAGGGGGGCAGGCCACGAGAGCCTGTAACTCTGACACTGTCCTAGTGGAAGTAATGGCCACCAACAGTACAGTCTTCCATGTACACAGTTTTAAAGTAGCAGTGATAGCTGTCTCAAAGGGGGCCAGTATTAGTTTTTCCAGAACAAAGTTGAGGTCCCAGTGTGGTGGGATGTGTTTTCTAAGTGGTCTGATGTATAAGACCCCTCTCAGGAAAAGTTTTACATCAAGCCTGGATAGCAAAGGGGAGGTCTAGAGGTAGGCAAGCTAAAATGGCTGAAAGGTGGACTTTCACTGAAGAGTAAGAAAGGCCATCCTTAATGGAGTTCACACACATAAGCAAGGACTAGGGATGGGTCTACTTGGCCGGGGTCCCTGTCCTTATGTAGACACCATTTGGAGAATCTCTCCCATTTTGATAAATATGATTTCATAGTAGCAGGTTTTCTGGCCTCCCTCAGTACTGTAAGCACGTTCTCTGAGTAGTGGTGTCTGAAAAGGATTAGAAGTTTATCAACCAGAGTGTTAGACCTAACATCTGTTGGTGAGGATGAATTAGAATTCCCTTTTGTTGTGTGAGTTGGTCCACCTTGTGGTGATTGCCCTTGGCTAATGAGAGAATTAGGGGAAACCAGTGTTGCCTTGGCCAGTAGGGAGTCACCAGCAAGATTTTTGATTTGTCCTTCCTGATTTTCAGTAGGACCTTTTGGATTAGTAGGATGGCTGAAAAAGCATAGAGAAACAGTCCCTTCCATGGATGCTGAAGGCATCCACCCTCCAGGCAAGTGGAGAGTGATCCTTGGTGCAGAATTTGTTCAATTGTTTGTTCTGGGAGGAGGCAAACAGCTCCACTAGAGGTGTGCTCCACCGGTGGACAATGTCTAGAAAGGTCTCTCTGTTCAACATCCACTCGTGCCGTAGAAAGGATGTTCTTCTGAGAATATCTGCTTGTTTGTTGTCCTGAGAGGGAATGCATGAGGCCGGCAGGGTTAAGTTGTGCCTGGAGGTGAGGTCCTAAATTTGTATAGCTATCCTACAAAGGAGATAATCTCTGGTCCCTCCTTGTTTGTTGAGATACCACATTACTGTGGTGTTGTCTGTGAATATTTGAAGGGCCCCAGTTGGAGAATAGGAAGAAAAGGCTCCAGTGCCAGAAGAACTGCCGTCATTTCCCTTACATTGATATGCTTCTTTTGAAGGGTAGGATTCCATGCCTCCTGTACCCTGAAACCTTTGCAGGTGGCACCCCACCCTAGGTCTGACACATCTGTATGCATAAGTTGGGTTGGGGAGGGGATTTGGAGTGGTAGTCCCAGGCTGTGAAGGATTTGTTGAATCTACCACCTTAGTTCTGTTTTGAGGCAGGGCAGAATGTGAATTTGTTGCTCTAGGGAGTGTTGGTGCCATGACCACATGTTTTTGTGGTACCATTGGAACTTCTGCATGTGCATTCTTGCTAAGGGAAGCATAGGGATGGTGGCTGCCATCAGCCCCAGGAGTTGCAGGAATTGTCTTGCAGGTATCTGGAGAGCTAGTAAAAGGTTTTGGAAGTGATTGGAGAGGGACAGGACTTTGTCCTGGGGAAGGAAAGCATGCATCAGGTCTGTCCTGATCCTGCAGCCCAGAAAGATTTTGTCTTGCTGCAGGAGTAAGGAGGATTTGTTTAAGTTGAGGGTGAAGCCCAGGTTTTGTAGAAGGGAGGTGGTGAACTGAGATGATTTTGGAGGTTGTCTTCTGTCTCTGCTAGAAGAAGAATGTTATCTAGGTAGGGATAGATTTGGACACCTTTTGTCCTGCAGTAGGTAATGGCTGGGGCTAGGCATTTTGTGAATACCTTGGGTGCAGTAGACAAGCCAAAGGGCAAGGCTGTAAACTGAAAATGAGAAAAGGGTCCAGTAAAACGTAAGAATTTTCTGTTGGAGGGTTTTATGGGAATATAGAGATAAGCCTCCTTTAGATCTAGTGTGGCCACATAGACCTGGGCTGGGATTAGTCTCCAAGGCCCATATTTTTTTGGGGCCAGAAAGAGTCTTGAGTAAAATCCTTTTCCTTCCTGCCCTGGGGGGACAGGTTATATTGTTCCTAATCTTTGTAGGTCTAGTAGAATGTGAGGAAAGAGGTGAATTTGATTTTTGGGTGGAAAGGGAATGGGCCTTGGGATGGCTATCTCAGATTTGGTGGGGTAGTCAGGGTTGGCAGCCAAGAGATTGGAGGCTTGTGAAACAAGGTCCAGGGCATATTTTACCATGTATGTCTGGTAACTGATAGCTCAGAAGGCCAGGGTGGAGGGGGTGTATACTTTTTTCCCAATCCTGTCCATGCTTTTGCTATCCGTATCGGTGGGCAGAAGAGATGCTGAATGAATCAGTCTGGATTGCTTGTCAGGAGAGAGAGCAATTACTGCAGGGTCTGCCAGGGGAGGCTTAACTAAGAATTTTTGGTCACCAGGCACTTTATAGAATCTGTCCGGTCTCTTAGTTGCAGGTGGCTGAGAGTCTGGATTCTTGGATACAGAAATGAAAGCATCCAGATAGGCAGGTAAGACAGGTGGGATGGCTGATGGGGAGGGTGATTCCACTTGAATGAGTTCAAAATACCTCCTCTGGGTGTCAGTCATCTGGGTAGTTTCCCATTTGAAGTATTCTTTCATCTTAGTAATTGTTTCCCCAGAGGTAATATCCTCTGGTGGGGAGTCCCCTTCAATGGATTCCTCATCTAGGGAATAGTATTCCAGAGGCTAGGCAATCAGTGAGGCATAACAAATAGAGTCATCAGAAGATGAGTAGTAAGGTTCTAAATCCTCATCTCTTTCTTGGGTAGAAGGCAAGGGGAGAGAAGTGGCAGAGGCAGGCCTAGGACTAAGCACTGGAATAGTGGAGGGGAAGAGGTTGCGACCCTAAGAGCCATAAAAGCTTGCATCAAGGAATTAGTAAATGATCGCCAGTCTGGGAGTCCTTCAGGGGTAGGAGTCAGGTGTTTGTTTTTTGTTTTCACTTAGAAGGTGTAGGTCTGGGAAAAGGTCTGGGTTCTGGGGCCTGTGTAATGGCGTCTCGGTCGGTCGTCCAATTGTTTCTGGTTCCCCCTCGACATCAGTAGGGACTGACATCTGTGCTGTCTCTGAAGATGCGCAGGCCATTACTTCTGAAGCAGCTTCCTCGGTGGCAGCCGAAATAGACGGTTCAATTGGACATCCCTCAACCCCTAGATCAGAAGCTGGCAGGACGTCTGTTGGCAGAGAGGCAACGGAGGTAGGCCTGGAAACCTTGGCTTTTTTCCATGGTGGTGCAGTCAAAATGGCCAATTCGGGATCCATCCAGAGCGCAACCTTTTTGAGTCATTGGTTCTCTAATTAGGGTCCCTATTAAATTATTGAACATTTCAAAGTTCAAATGTCATATGGTCGACACCATATGATCAAACTTTGAAAAGTTCGAAGGTGAAAGGCAATGGCTCTGTACACGCAGAATGGGAACATTTCCCTTTTCTGCACTGAAGTGCAGTCTCGGAGTTGGTATACTTAAGTAGGGGGTGGGGGGGCAGGGGCCCCCTGCTCGGAGCGTTAAGGTAAGTGTTTTTTTTTCACATTTTTATTATATATTCGAAGATTCAAGTTTCGGTCATATGTTGTCGAACATATGTAGTTCGAAATTTTGAAGCTTCAAATATATAATACTGACCCCTCTAAATATAAGTTGAGGGCAGCCAGACAGCTACAAAGGGTCTTCGCAACAAAAGATTGGCAAATGGAACAAGCAGTATGGTCGTGTTCCTTCCCTAGACAAAAGATGTAATGGTCATGCATATCTTTATGTGGTATCTGACGCCCGCAATGGCATTTGTCCTTTTTAGCTGACATCGGCTAACAATAACTACAGCTAACCAAGCTCAAGCAAAAGAAACGGAAAATTTCCCCAACAGAGTACTTAGTTTTTTTTAGAAGTCATCGAGTGTAAGAGTGAAGCAATCCATGTGACATCGTCTGCAGCTGAAAAGTTCTGAGGTCTGTGCATGCAGATGTCACATGTAATGTCCCTGATATATGGCCCTACATGTGACGTCTCACACACCTACAGCAACCAGGCTTAAGCTTTTGTATAGGAGCCAACATTTGGGTCACCTGAGGTGGGGAATCCCACACTAAAAATACTGCAATACAGGAATAGGACATCATACATGTTGTACCTTTAAGAAGCATTTCTAAGACCTGAACGTGCATATATAAATAGCAGGCATGTGCTATCTTTGGTGCCATTTTGTGTGTACAACCAGAGTGTAAACATCTATGCATGAGACAACTAGTTTGTATATATGTTTATGTTTGTATATAATAAAGGTGCTGGAACAGAACCCACAGTGTTTGTCTACTTCATCCTGACTAGACGAGCAAGAAGTAGAATGAGGCATAAAAACTTGTAACATATCATAATATTCCCAAAATTCAGGAGTAACATCCATTTACTCCCATAAAAAAACAACTCATTCATCCTGCCTGTAATCTAAGAAAATGAAAATTCATGCAAAGAAGGTTGTAAGAACCATGTTTCCTTAGCATATAATATTTGGGTTTGAGATTCAGTAGGAGAAAACCTCTCCATGTCTTAATTAAATGAAAAGTTTCCCTCAGGATTGTTTCTACTGACTTGATTTACAGGTACTGTATTCAGAGCACTAGGGTTGGCTATCTTTAACAATTTCTTGGCTAAGGTAAGAAAATCATCTTTTCTTATAGACACTGTGTTTTGATGAACAATGTTTAACCTTTTTTTTACAGGTATCCCTGATGACCAACTAGAAAGAACTTCTGCCCCATGGAGAGGTCCCTTCCTCTGGACATATCCATCAGCATCCCCTGGTATGTTTCCTTGCCTCAGTAAAGATGATTCTCCTATACCCAATTCAGACATTGGGACAGCCAAAGATGATGTGGATCAGAACCCGTTCATGGTAGATGAAAGCAGTACTCAAGAGGAAGTCAGACAGTGAGTGAGTGAGTGAGTGAGTGAGTGAGTGAGTGAGTGAGTGAGTGAGTGAGTGAGTGAGTGAGTGGGTGGTCTGTGGAATGATTGCTGGCAATTGCAGAGTCACCCACCATTGGCTGAGCTGAGTCTGCAAGGTCTCTTTGGTAAGTTCTTTTTTCTTTCTAGGAAGTAAGAAAGTTTGGCCAGAAGGAACAGAAGTAGTATTCATGCTGTGATTGAGGAGGATGCTTCAAATGCATCTTCTGGAACAAGTCAGTCAGAAGATAAGTTGTCACAGTTTGCACAAGCAGTGCACTTACATTTTTAAACATACCGAGTCCCCATAACACTGCAGTGCATAAGCAGCATACTAAATTAACGTTTGAAACACCTTCAAAGTAAATTTAATCTGACAGAAAAAAATGAAAGGATATTTGTCACAGTATGGACACAAGCATTACACGTCCCATTGTCAAACCTGCCAACTAAAATACTTCTCTATTCAAAACCTTTCTTTAAAAATAAAACATTTACATAAGCAGTAGATTTTGACACTAAATAAGCCCCCAAACTAGCTGAAACTAAAAATAGCAGTCTTTGACAGGAAATTTCCATTATTAGAAAAATACCGGGCTTCTTAAAGGGACAGGACTGCTAAAATAAAATAAAAGTAAAGTAAATAGCATTTTTTAAATATATACAATATATCTTTAGCAAATAAAAGTTACAATTTCTGTGTGGAATGATGCTTATCTGCCATAAAGTAGCTGAAGGCCAGATGCTGCTCTTGTGAAGCCTCCGCTGCTTTGCCACCAGGCGGCAAGAAAGTACTGAAGACTTTCCACTTTTACTACTTATGTTCCCTCCTCAGGGCCGAACTATCAGCAGGCAGATTGGCAGTATGGCAGGGGTTAGAACTTTAGGAACCTGGCCAGTTGTGACCTGGGCATGACACAACTCATACAACCTAAAGGCTAGTGCAGCAATCGGAATGATGAACATTTTTCATTCTCCACTTGGATGATGATGTACGTTTCACCCATTCTCTAATACTGGTTAAGGATCTCTTCATATGTAGTACCTCACTGCCACAATCTACTTTAGCTCTGCTGCCTCCATGTAGTTACAGATTTTTATTTCTGATATCAGAATTAATAATGCACTTTTTACACGCTATTGCAGTTTTAACAAGAAATGTATATGTGAATGAACTTTAAATATTACCAGACTAGATCTGTTTTCATTTTTTAAGCATTTTACCTGAATAATTGTTCCCTTGCCAACAGATCTGTTTTCTCTGATTATTCATTAGCATTTCCAGGTTATGAGGATAACATGCCTTATCTGCATTCATCTATAATTATTACAATAATTTACATATTTCTGAGTTTATGCATCTATTTTTTATTGTCTGCCTGACCAATTCAATGGTTTCCATACTTTTGTCCAGTTGGCCCCATTCCATCTTCCTAAGTGACTAGGACTGTCCCCTGATGTAAGATCACCAAGTTGCCTACATTCCAAATCACACTAGACTGATGTCTGGGTAAAGGGTCTCTGTCCATTCATCCTCTGTCATTGAGCTCAACAATTTTTCCATTCAAGACAGAAATTGGCCCCATCTCCTCCCGGAGGTGAGCGGCATATGGCCCATTCATTATTCAGGCTGAGCTCATCATCCCTGTCCCTTCTGAGAGGAGAGGTTCAGTTGATAGGGAGCATACCACTCACTAGGTCAGACAGACCTATCTTTGGTAGTTCTCTTGACTGTGGAAAAGCATGTCAACCTTTCAACATGCACACACACAATGTGCGCGCACATAAAATTTTCCTTGTATTTGTGAAGTTCATAGCACTGAGGGGCAGCATTGTGGTGAGCAGGCACATGCTCTGAGGATGTTATCACATGGTACTCCCCTTAAGTGTCACCCAAACAGCAAAGCAGCAGTTCCTTCTTTCCCCAGAAGGGGTGAACCAACAACCACTCACTCCCATCCTCCCTGGCCCATCCTCTCTACTGCTTATGCCATTAGCTGAACACAGACTATCTGGTTTGTAGTCACGATTTCATTGTTTTTCTGTGTAGGGGTGGGTGCCGAGTAATTTATCTTGTTTCAGAATTGGTTAGAGAGTGCTGAATATTTTATTTAACAAGCCCTTCTGATTTTAAATTAGCTGGTTGTACTTTGGATTTCCTAACAGAATTTTTTCAGGACAGAATTTATGTATGTAGACTTTTGCCCACTGCACACCATGATAACCTGAAATAGTTTCTATTATCCACCAATTCTTCATGGGGGGAAGAATGAGAAACTCAAATATTTGAACTTGCTACAAAAGTAATGACTTAATATGCGATGCTGTTTGGACTGCTAGTTCAGGAAATGCATAACAGATGCTTGTACCTTGTATGAAATGTTTTATGGGATTACTTTTATTTTATTTCTGTGCAATAATATTTTGTTTTGAGTTTTTATTTTCAATTTCTTTATTATGAATGTTTTGTTCATATTTTGACATTAATTTATGCAATTTTTTGATGAAATGTGCACATATGATCCATATTTTTGATCATATTCTCTATACAGTTTTGCCTGAAATATTCTAAGTTCATTATTTATGCTAGTTCGCTTCTTGACTATATTTTTTTCTGAACAATGCTTAGATTTAAGTATATAAACACAGAATGACAAAATTGACATTTTTTTTTCACTTTACTTCTCTGAACAGATGACAGAAAAGTTCCAAATTGTTGTGTGGTTTCTTTCCTCAGGCACAGTATGAGATATGAGAATGCTGTATGGGTCCTGCTACCAAGGTCTCCATCATCTTAGCTTCTAGGTCTAAATGAAGCATATGTAATCTATGAGGTGGCCAATTCCTCTGAGCAAACAGGTATATGGTTGTGTGTTCATTTGTGTTACACAACACAGATATACTTAAATGCATACACCAAGTGAACTCCAATATAATCCTATTTATACAGGAGTAAAAAGGGCAAAACCAGAGTTACTGATAAATAAATAAATGCACCACAGAGTTCTAAACATTTATGACATCGATTTATGTTTGACTTTGAGTTGTACTACTTAACTTTGTTTCTCATTGCTCCACTGATTTTCACTTTCTTCATGACCATAAATCATTTTCTGATATTCAAAATTAAATATACATTAAGCTAAGGAATACATGTATCCAATGCCCACAAAATGCATAACAGTATGCCATTCTGATCATTTCAGCATTGCTTTTTCTAAACATGCATTATGTGCTAGCATATGCCATTAATGTATCATGCTGACCTACACTTAACAGTGAATGGAAATGGCAATTTAATGTTTTTTTATCCTACTCACTGATGTATTATGATTTATAGTTGTAATTTTCAGCTTTAATAAACCTTAAAAATAATACATTTTGTACTTATCCCATGACAGACATTATCTAACAAACTTTATTAAATTTTAATTAAATAATACATTCTATTTTAACATGACTATTTGTTAAAACAGCTTTCTGTATAATGTACACTAAGAATAGTTATATTTTTAATGACAATACAAGGAAATATAGATATTTTGGTTTATATTCAGCATTATTATACAGAAAGAGTTATGATTCCAGGCTAGAAACTACAGACATCAATTGCGCAAGTTGTTAGTAGTGTTAAAAATGAGTGGGAAAACAGATAAGTGTAATGCCTTTCAAGATCTGTTAGCCGATTTCAGACTTCAGTATTCTGGCTACTGCAACTCCTCCTTCCACTTAATTTCAGAGTTCTTGGTCTGCTTATTACTATTAGAAGTTATAGATGGTAGGTGTGTGATTAGTATCCTGGGAAATCCCCATTTTGTGCCTCCCCCCACAGAATCCCCCCACAGAAATTGAAGATAAAAAAGTAAGTTAGCTACACCAGAGGACCACATAAATAAAATGTTTAGCTCTAGCCAAACTAGAGAAAGAGCCATTGTATTTTTGCATAGTAGCTCTCTTGTTTTTCTTACATAAACTGTAATAAAGCACTATACTAGCACCTTGCTACAGTTGCTGGTATGCAGGCAGTCTTTTATATCATTTAAGCAGCCACAATGCTAACATCAAACTACTTAATTACAGGCATAAGCATTCAATGTCATGGACTTATAGGAAGCAATCTAACTCTTCTATGGTGTCAATCACATCCCCCAACAGCTTCACCTAAGGAGAAGTTTACTTTGCCTAGCCCTAGGTACCACATTTCTTAAAAGTAAATTTAGAAACACATAAGGTAGTCATACCTCTCAACCTCTTAGGGCAAGAAATCTGGACATGGCCTAAAATAGAGGGAGGGCAAAGGCCCAAAAAATTAGGGACAGATTTTAAATATTGTTATTATAAATTATAAAGTTGCTAGAAATACATTATTTGTGTTAGTATACATTTTCTGAAGGATATGAATTCTGAAACTCACATGTTGATATTTAGTGACTTCAGTCGGAAGAGATTTGCCAGAAAACCACAACTATTATGAGGAACAGACCAAAATGAGGCACAAATATGTAGAGTTGAGAGGCATGAAGGGGCAACTTTATACATACCTTATTGTAACATCAGCCTTCTCTTAAAGTTTACTCATGTTTTCTTCAGTCATGTGTAACCCTTCTGGACAAGCAGCTGCTCCAACTTTTCATTGTAGCTATGGTCCCTGTAGGTTTACCTAGGAGTCCTTGCAGCACAGTCTTTCTGCTCACCATTTTCTGAAAGAGAAATGTTGAAAATGGTAAGACAAAAACCATAATAAAAGAAAAAAAAATGAAAAACTTTTTTTTTTTTTTTTTTTGCAGGAGGCCTTCTAAGCTATATATACCAACTCCACAGTTGTAACACCGTGGAGAAAAGGAAAAAAAACTGAAAATTCTCCACCAGCTCTCACAATCCAACACACTGTGGTAAAACTCACAATGACATTTAATTTACAGAATAAAACTGGCTTCCTATTGAAATGTTTGCACTCAAATGCAGACTGCTGACAAGCCAAATTAAAAAAAAAAAAAAACTAGACTAAAACCGCAGAAGAGCGAATCACAAAAAAAATTGCTCTTCTTTAAACTTCTTTTTGTGGAAGGGACAAGCCCCTCACACCTCCAAACTTATATATACCAACTCCAAGATTGCCATACCTCAAAGTAAGGGGAATATTTCATCAAAAGGGATCTCAAACATTCTATGTTAGCCCATTCTTTCAGTCATTCAGTCTCTGCATTTCAGAACTCATTCTAGCTGGTCCTGACATTTCAAATTGTTACCAATAAAACTGCTTGGTGGCATGCCCATCATTGACTTGAAGGATAGCCATCTCTATAATTATATTTACTCCATTATGCAATGCATGCACTGTTTCTCTTGTTGCTTTTGATTCAAGTTAAGTGCTTCTAAACACTGATTTGCATTGCCTCTCCATGCTCATATGTATGCATGGTCTGTAAAGTGCAGAGAAGAAAGTACAGCTGTGTAAGTTGTACTTACCATAACAGCAGGCACTTGAATTCCTCACTGCTGAAGTAGCCTATGGCTATTTTGAGTTATACTGAATGTAAAAGCCAGCAAGTCTTCAAAAGCTTCTGGCTCCCTTCCACACATGTGTCCAGGTTGCTGTGTTTAGAGATTCACAGAGGTAAAAAAAAACAGCAGCCTGGATGCTTACATCGTCAAGAGTTTCTTGCCCCTCAAAAGGGAGAAACCCTACTCATCCAAATGCCCCAAAGGTTAGAAACACACAACTTTTACCTAAAAAAAATAGCTACATACAGAAAAAGGAGGAGAGGGGTGCAGCTACTGCAGCAGTGAGGAATTTGAACTTCTACTGATATGGAAAGTGTAACTTAGACATCATTCACACTAGTGCAATACTATTTGGATAAATTACCATAGCTTATCCACCCTGGAAGAAGGAAAGATTAAGATCCAGAAGCCCCTTGAGTAGGGGCAAAAGCCTGCCCTGAACCTGTTGCAGCATACCTCTCAGCCTCTTAGACCAACAAATCTGGAGAGAAACACAAATAATGGGGGGACAAAGGACCAAAAATAAGGACATATTTTAAATATTGCTCTTATAAACATAGAAAGTTGCCAGAATAACAGGTATTCTACTAGCATGCATTTTTCTGAAGGACATGAAGTCTAAAACTGAAATCTTTGTCCTTATTTAGTGACTTAATCCCCGGTGATTTGCCTGAAAACCAAAAGTTTTATGAGGAATGGACCAACAATATGAGCCAGCAATCTGGACAGTTGAGAGGTATGATTTGGAGAAGGAATCCAGTATGTAATGCTTTGTAAAATTACATATATAGGACCAAGCAGCTGCTTCTAGAATGTTTCATGTCTAGCTTTATCTAGTATGCCATGAAAGAAAACAAGGTTCTAGTAGAATGTTCCATAATTCTGGCTGGAAACATTTTACCATAGTGAGAATAACAAGAGAAAAAATAGTAAGGAGCAACCATAATTGAACCGAAATGGGTTGTCATTTCTTTGCTTAAGCATTGTTCATAAAAAAAATAGTGTCTGTAAGAAAATATTTTCTTACCTTAGCAAATAAGTTGCTACAGACAGTTAGCCCTGGTCCTCTGAATGCAGTATCTGTAAAATCAGGTCAGTAGAAACATTCTCGAGGGAGACATTTCAGATAATTCAAACATGGACAGGGCTTCTTCTCCTATTGAATCTCAAGCTCATATCTCATATGCTGAGGAAACTTGGTCCTTACAGCCTCCTTTGGATGAATTTTCCTTTTCTCAGGTATTAAATTAGTTGGATAGGAAAACAAAAAATGCTTCACACTTACCAAATGACATATAAAAATCAGTGTATACCAAGGTTATATATTCCTCATTCAGAAGGAGGTATGGGCCTCCTCAAAACTAATTGCATGTATAGATCTGTAGTTGTAAGACTGCATACATATCTGCGGACTTCATCAGATCCAAACATCATTAAAGTTTTAAAACATGAGGAAACAACTGTAAGATGATTTCCCTGCTTAATTTAGCAGAAGCATATTGGTGTTAAGCGGATATGGAAATCAACCAGAAATAGACAAAAATTAGGCAGCAGGTGAATGTGCCAGAAAATAAAAGAAACAGTAGAAGGAGAAGGATCAGATAAGATAAGAACTGTGAAAAAGGCATAAATACAGTTGCAAGTACAGAAAAGTCCAGAAACAACATTATATCAATCAGGATCTGATGGAGGAATGGTTAAGGACAGGTGAATTTAAACCAAAAGAAGAAAGGTTAATATTGGTAGCCCAGAACAATGGACTGCATAGACTTTTGTTTACAACGTCCACTGAACATGTCTGAGAAACAGACAAATGCAGATTTTGTGAAACAGAACTGGAAACAATCATACATCTTGTTGCTGGGTGTGACAAACTAATGGCATAGGGCCTGTACACTGAAAGACATAATAATGTTGCAGGATGGTTGCATTGGGGATTGTGAATCATTACAATAATGAAGTAGCTGAGATGGATTGAAACATGAGCCACAAAGTATTATATAGAATGATGAAGTTTATATCATATGGGATCACCCATTATCAACAGTTCAAAAACAGATGCGAGAAAAGCAGATATAGTAGTCAATGAAAATAAGACAAAAGTAGTGTTGGTCATTGAAATTGCTACACCCAGTAATTACAATGTTTTCCATACAGAGATACATGCAGTCATAAAATACCAGGATTTGCAAGCAGAAACAAGGGTGATGTGGAAGGAAGATACTCAGACAGTTCCAATAGCAGTAGGAGCAATGGGTGTCATAAAAAGTGCTTACAGTCATATATAGAAATGCTACCAATACATGTAACTCCATATGAATTACAGGAGGAGTCAATTTTGGGTACACAGCAGGTGTTGTGAAGAGCACTTTTGGCTAGCAGAGATTGAAACAATACTAATTTCATGAACTTTAATCATACTTTGACTTAGGAATGGGGTCCATTTCACTCATGGTATTGGAATCCCAAAAGACTTAGAGAAATTAAACTGACAAAGCAAAAGTATGAGACAAAATTAGGGACAGTTGAGTGGCATGAACAACACACCAAAATGAAGTTGTTTTATGTTATGCCACTGTTCTATGCCAGCTGGCACTGTCCAGTGTTCATCCTTAATATGAGACCTGATCGTAACAATTTTTAAGCATCACCTAAGTGTTGTTATGATTGAGCCTCGCCCCAGGGAAAGTGTTAACAAGTTTACAAGTTTATCTTTTCCCGTTATTGGAGTGTAATCTTGGCTCTGTATGCATTAAAAGGAAACCATGTTCCCTATTTCTGCCATTAGTTCCAACAGCTGGTAGTTAGTATTTGAAATTGGGGGGGGGGGTATGTCATAGCTTTCCATGTTCTACAGAAGTTGAAAGACAAAATTAACATTTTGGTGATATTAGAGAAGTTTTCATTGCAATACACTTCTGTGACTCAGACAAAAACATACTAAAGCATCAAAAGTTACAAAGGTGTACAGAAGAGCACTATTATTGTTTTGGCTGTCTGTCACTACAAACTATATCATTGATTTGGAATACAGAAATCATTTATATATTACTTCTGTTTCTTGGTTTAAATTACTGTAAATATTCTGAATCTTCGCCACCACACGAAATTAACTTTGCATTTTCATGCATGAGCTTTTCCTGTTGAGAGTCAAGAAAACTGATTGCAGAAACTCTTGAGGAAACTTTTGTTACCCTCTTTGGACTTGGTGTCATCACTGTCAATAAAAAGAAGTTATGTCCTTACCATAACGTTCCATGTGGAGTGTTCATCTACGCCAAGCTCTGCATCGAGAAGAAGCTCGAGGACATCTAATACCCACAATCCCCCTCTGCCTTTACCTCAGATCTAGTTTGCAAGCAAACCAGACATAAAGCACGCACACATGCCAAACTATATACATAGAAGTACATATATACAAACATACCAAGGGTATGATAGTAACACTAATAATGCAACAGCAGAAGGAGAATACTCCAGACCAGGCACCAAATAGAACGTTCTTCCTAAGGGTGGGATGAACACTCCACATGGAGCGTTATGGTAAGGACATAACTTCTTTATGTGAGAGTGTTCAATCTAGCTCCATGATCCTGAGGGGAACTCAGGGAAGCGTTCTTGAGCACAGTGGAACCAAAGGTTGCCCTATCCTAGAAACCCTGTCCACTTTGTAATGAGAGATAAATGTATGTGGTTTAGCCCAAGTAGCAGCCGCACAAATAGTGTCTAGTGGTCGTGAGCCAAAGATGTAGAAACTGATCTGGTGGAATGTCCTTTGGGTTTTACTGATAATGTTTGATCAGAGGCCTCATAAACATATGTGATACAGTCAGTTAGCCATTTAGAAAGAGTAACTGCAAGACCCTTTCTGCTGTCAGCAAAAGCTACAAATAGTTGATCAGATTTCCTGTGATCTTTTGTTCTATCCAAATAAAATCTGAGTTGTCTATGGACATCCAGTTTGTGCAACATATACTCCAATTTATTAGAGTGGTTCTTAAAGAAGGTGGGTAATTCAATGGACTGATTAATATTACTAGAAGAGCAAACTTTGGGAGAAAGGATGGATTAGTGCGTAGGGATACTCTGTCAGAATGAAATATTAAATAAGGATGTTTGACAGAAAGGGCCTGAAGCTCAGACACTCGTCTAGCAGATGTAATGGCCACTAGAAATAAAGTTTTCCATGACAAAAATTTCAATGTGCAACTTGAGGCTGGTTCAAAGGGTGGCAACATCAATTAGAGAGCAACAGGTTTCAAATTCCACGGTGATGTCGGACTTCTGACTGGTGGTCTGATATGAAAAGACCTTTTAAAAGGCTTTACAAAAAGTCTGAGCCATCATAATAGACGCACATTCCTCTACATGATAGTTAGAAATGGCAGCTAACTGTACTCTTAAAGTAGCTCCTTCATGAAATAGTTCAGTCAAGAACTCTAAAATCTTGTTTATATAACAGGGTCCAAAATGATGATGTGACAAAAAAAAAAAAGCGTTTTCACTTACTGGTGTAAGTCTTTGTAGTGAAAAAACTTTGAGAAAGCTACTAAAATATCTTGGCTGCTAGATGGAGAGAGATTCTAGAGTGGTGGGTGAACTCCTGAGTGAGAGTCAGTAGATCTGGCTCTGGGTCCCCCATCCCAAGGTCCTGAAATGCGGTGATGCAATAGAAAAGGAGAATAATAGTCCTGTGAAGGTTGTTGGCTTTCTGTAGAAACTTTGCAATCTGCCATGCCCCAAATTCTCATGGCCCTCCTGCATAGTTGGTAAGACCTGGTTCCCCTTGCTTGTTTATGTACCAGACTACGGACATGTTGTCTGTCTGTGTTGCAATGCAAAAAAACACTGCCTCAACTCCAGAACATTGATGTGCATTCGCGCTGGATAGGCAAGTCTGTAAAACCACCATTAGGTGTGATTTTTGCATTTTTTCATTATCAATATTTCGTGAGTCAGTGGAAGTTGTTGGAATGACCATTAAGACTTTCAGAACAATTTTGCCGGGGGGCTGGACGACGACAGCAGAAGAGAAATTGATGATTTGAGTGCTACTATTCTCTTCTGTAGGAGTTTTAGACTAAAATGTTGCGTATCTAATTCTGTGTACAATGGCTTAGGTCAACTAAAAAAACCTTTGAGTAAGTTCAAATGGGTTTTTTTAACCTCTGTAACAAACGCTTTTACCCAATTGTCTGAAGAAAGGTTTTGCCAGGCCTGAGGGACTGCCTCCAGAGCAGGACAGTCGGGCCTCCTCTCAGGAGTGCTGAAAAGGTTGCCAGGGAGGTTATCCCTGTCAGGATTGCCAACGAGGAAAGCCGCTTGCGCTGCCCTACTCGATGATCCCTCGGCTGCGTATGATATCAGCCTCAGTCAAATAGTTCAGGGGCGATAGAGAAAGCGCTGACTGAAAATGCGCTTCCGTGATCTGTCCATGGGACATCTCTTTTTTCGTGGCCGCTGCCACCACCATGGCGTCAGTCACCTCTGTTTTAGGATCTCCAAGATTTCAGAAAAGGAGACATCTTCTGAAGGTGACTGGATGTCAATTGTGGAGAATCCAAAAAGTGTTCCTCTCTACACAATCGTTTCCTAGGGACTTCTTCGTGGGGAACATCCGTTCTGGGCTCCACAATCATCACAATCATCAGTTCAGCTTCTTCCGAAGGCTGGACAGGTCTCGAGAGGAGGACAGATGGAGAGATAGGGCAGGCCTTCAAGTCTCGACATCAACTGAGAGGAATGCTCCATCAATTTCTGCCACATGGTCCACATAACAGTTGAAGTCTGTGGAACGGTGATCTGTTGGATGCCTGGTCTGAAGCATCCAGAGCCTCCTGAAAGAAGAGGGGTTTCCTCTGTCCTCTGTTTCCCAGTTCGCCTATCTGTCATGACCCTCCCACACTAAAAGATGACAAATAGAACAGTCCTCTTGTAAGTGGAGTGTCCATGACCAACATCTTTTGGCCACACTGGCAACGTTAAATCCAGATTTCATTTTCTCAGACATTTTGTAGTAAGAGAAAAAAGAGAAAAAAGGGTCAAATCCGGTAAATATGTCAGTCCGTTTTCAATCCAAGTAGGGGTGGTAGGCCCGAAAAACTCTATACCAGTTAAAAGAAGTTAAACTAAGTTAGGTGCGAGCGAGAATTTCTCTCTACACACACACCATACACTAAATACAGTAACTAGTGATTTTGAACAAGTTCTCCTAAATTTAACAAAAAAGAAAGTTAAATCTTATCTGAAAATCCTCGAGCTAGCCTCCAGAAACTAGATCTGAGGTAAAGGCAGAGGATTGTGGGTATTAGATGTCCTCGAGCTTCTTCAAGAACAAAGGCGAGATTGAACACTCTCACATATTGTTGTTATAAAATGTTTGATAAGGTAAACTAGTAAAACGACACAATTTATCTTCAAAGTGACTCAAATAAAAAGGTAATATGAGTTATGCAGTTCAGTTAATGTGTAGCAGGAATCCAGTCAAACATTATAAAGGATGTGTTGCTGGCAGCCAGTGAGTACATCTCTGAAATGAAGGCAGAGACTGCTAGGTCTGGAGAGGAGCTGACCACATTCAGTATGTAGCTCTATCATGAAGGGACCTATAAGGTCACCACAGTTACATAACAGACTTCCAAGAATGACGAAGAGTTGGGTTTTAGGAATTTGAGAAGAACAGAATAGATATGCCTGCTTTGAAATGTATCTTTGCACAGCTACACAGTTGTTTTGACATATGTATTTTTTTAGGGCTGGAATATCAGCACATACTTAAAAGATTACTGAGAACTTTCTCAGCCAGAAATCACAACATGGTGACAGCAAATCCTACAAGATAATGAAACATTGTATCATAAGGTAATGTATCAACTATTTAGGGCTGCAGACAAGTGGTTGGAGGGCGTAAAGAGGCAGTGTTTTTGTAGTTAGTGTAAAAGATTAAAGCTAAGAGTTATGAAGGAGCTGCTTCCAGCAATCCAGGGTTTAATTATCTTGGCCCCTATTTGTCTACTCTTTTTGACTCTGAAAAAGCTACTTGACCAGACAGTATTTACAGATTGCCTCAGAAAAGGGACTTCACTATTTTATGCAGTTAAAAAAAAACAAGCAAAAAACAAACAAACAAAAATAAATAAATAAATAAAAATGCACATATTTGGTGTGGAAGTAGACAACGTTCAGAATTTCTGGAGTAGCTGCACAGGGTAGGAAGATCCTTACTCTTGTTCATGTAGATTTTCTAATGAGAAGGGGATCACATTGTTGTAAAAATATAAGGGAGGATTTCACTTCAAAGAAAAGAATACATGGCAACAGTCTATGAGAATGACACTTCTTGATGGGAATCATTCCTGTCAACCTCTTAGAGCAAGAAATCTGGACAAAGCCATAAATAATGGGGGGGCAATAGGGACATTTTTTTTAACATTGCTCTTACAAACTTAGGAAGTTGATAGAATAATAGGTTTTGCATTAACATGTGTTTTCTGAAGGTTATGAAGTCCGGAATTCAAATGTCTGTTATTTTCTGACTTCAATAATTTGCCATTGATTTGCCAGCAAAACAAAATTTTATGAGGAAACAGACCAAAAATATGAGGCAAAAATCTGGACATTTTGCAAAAATATGGACAGTTGAGAGGTATGATGAAAATGAGGAGGTCATCTGCATGTATGATCAACAAATGTGTGAACACCTGATAATGAAAATAAAGTTTTAGCTTCACGGAGGACTGCTGAACTGCTCGGAGTGCTGTGTGTTTATCAATACCATACTGGTGCTATGTCTGTATGTGTCGGGGGGGGGGGACCAAGCCTCTGAATAATGATTAATATGATAGTTTTATTAGAAAGAACTGAATCTAGCAAAATGGGATGGAACACAGCATTTGTAAAACAGCACTTTCCCTCAGTGTATAATAGTAATTAGTGATATAAACTCCAAAAGCACTGCCTGCACCATTAGCATAGAGGTATAAAGCCCTGAGTAGGACTTCTGCACCGCAAGTTCTGTTTGTGGCTTAGTTACCATTTAGAACTGAAGGGTCAGATGAGACGTATGACAAGACTTAAGCCTGCTAAGCTCTCTTTGGGGGCAGGGTAAGGGTGCATACTCATCAGCCCACTCTGTGCGCTACAATCTCAGTAGAGACTGGGGATCATGTGAAGGAGATCACATGAAGGTACTTTGGTACAACCTGGCAGGGTCAACTGATCATGTCACATGGAGGTGTAGTATACATAAAGACCCACTGCATACCAAACTTTGAATATGAATGAGCATCTGCAAGAATCAGGGCTGAACCACCCTCGATGGCTACCTCATTCAAGGACCCTCTCAGTCAACTCTTGCCTAGGTGATGGGGAATAAATGGGGCTGACTGCCTCCTGTGCAGAATAGGCTTTACATTTCAATATTATGCATTTAGATATTTTGGGTTTTCAATATTTTGAACTATATATGCGCATTTGTTTACCAGGTCCATCTGACTAGGGAAGAATTACCCCTTTTCAACATAGACTCACAAGAAAACCTCCATAAACACTTTGTATAGACACAGGTACAGAGAAGTATTATAATATACATATAGTATCATAAGTAATTAATACACAGATGGTGGAAACAGATATAATGCTTGATAATACAGTTGCCACGGACCCTGGGAACTATTGACCCATTAACCTAGCCAGCCTTATCTGCAAGGCCATGAAGAGAATCATCATGGACTTTATCAACAATGATATAGGAGACTGTCAAACACTTGACTCAACCCAGTTTGGTTTTGTTAAAGAGAGATCCTGCCTGTTCAACCTGGTGGACTTCTTCAAGACTATCACCAAAGCCCTGGACAAAGGTAAATCGGTATATACAGCCTACCTAGACTTGGCCAAGGTCTTTGACACAATCCCCCACACAGGCATCATTAAAAAACTCACCCAGATGGGGGTCACCCATATACTGTCAGATGAGATGCAAACTGGCTCACCGACAGAACACATACATTCAAAATAATGGACTCCACCTCCATCTGCAGACCCATTACCAGTGGTGTTCCAAAGGGATCAGTGCTTGGCCCCCTGTTGTTTGGAATCTACTTCTCTCAAGTACAGGCAAAAACAAAAGATCTGTGGCTGACATTTTGCTGATGACTGCAAACTAGGAGCAGTTATCGAGTCCCCAGATGGTGCCAACATTCTACAAGAAGGACATGCACAAACCAATGACTGGTGCCAAAGTCATGGTCTTAAACTCACTGCAAAAAATGCATTATCATCCCCTTTGGCAAAGGCAATGTCCCTGCAGATTACCATATTAATAACATTAATAACAAGTGGTGAGAGATATGGGCACACAGGTTGACAGCAACCTACTTTTGATCACCATGTCTCCATGGTGGTATGGAAGGCCTTCTACCGTGCTCACCTCATAAGCAAGGGCATAGCTTCCAGAACAAAAGAGGTTATAACCCCCATGGACTCTTCCCTCATCGGGCCAATAACAGAGTGCAATGCTCTCTTTGGTATGTACCTACACAGGCACCTGCAGCAACTAGAGAGACCTCAAAGGCTCCTCACAAAGAAAATTCAGGGTTGTCAACATATGTCTTATGTGGACAGACTGAAATCACCATCACTATGCTCTGTATCATGCAGACTACTCAGAGGTAACCTGTGCCTTGCATACAGAGCAATCTCTAATCCTGCCTCAATAGAAATGCTGCACATTCGCAAGTCGAATGTAACACAATTCACTTGCTCTTGGGACCTTAACCTAGCATGTGACATGAACAGGACTTGCTGGAGAGATAGATACAGCTCCCAGAGGTTGCCTTTCCTCTGGAATAATCTTCCAATAAAGATTAAACAGAGCCTCTTGTTAACCCTTTTAAAGTGCAACTTGGATGACTGGATAGGAAACCACAAATTCACCCCAGGGGTTTCACCTGTGCCCCTTTTAGATAGGGACGGTTGGTGCTGATTTAGATCTGCTTATAACCTAGACTATATCTCTAGACCATTAAGGGAACAAGGGTTGAACTTAGCTAGGTTGGTAAGGGCCCTAAAGCCATTAGCCTAGTAACTTCATATAAACCTATTAGTGCACTTGTAGTAATAGTAATTTTTATAATTTTGCAAAAGTTACTCATTTATAAAAACACTAAGAAAAATGAAAAATACCATGCAAGTTTGTCAAATTGCCGGTATCACCAAAAGATGGTCCTCATCACAACAAAGTCTGTCTGTGGATTCCATGATGGTGGTGGCAGCAGCCATCAAAAAGGACTTGCCAGAAGAACATTCCACTGTACATCCACTTAACAAGGAGTACTGAACATTCAAGCTTAAACTAACCAGATGGTTTCTCCAATTCCAGTGATAGCTAGACAGTCCAGGCTTTCTTTTCAAGTTGTTCATATGTTGACCTCCTCTCAGAGACCTTCACCAGGAAGATCTAAAAAAGTAAGTAGAAAAATATTCTAACTGGGCTTCCAGCACAAATCTAGAGCCTTTTTCAGCCCATCTTCTAGCAATTTTGGATTTCTTAGCATCTCTCTTTCATGGCAAAGCCAGTAATGTAAGTAGCAGTCATCTCCAGTTTTCATATTAGAGAGAACCATTCTCCCATCACTGCCCTTAAACTGCCCAAAGCATTTCTTAGGGGTACCTTCCTTCTTTAACCCCTGCTCAGGGACTTGGTACCTCCATGGCAAATTACCATTCTGCTGCAGGCCTTAAACAGTCTCACCTTTGAACCTATGGCCAAAGTTGACTTAAAATTCTTGTCAAGGAAAACCATTTTAGTTGGTAGTTATCACCTCTGCTAGGAAGATTTTGGGCATACACGCTCTGTCTAGTGAACCTCCTCATCTGGTATTCCACAAGGACACAGTAACTCTAAGAACTATTCCTTTCTGTCTCCCAAAGATGGCTTCTGAATCATCTCTCATTCAACCCACATGCTTTCTTCCCAAACTTCTCCAATAAAGGAGAATATATATTACATTTGCTGGATGTACAGCATCAGCTTCATTTCTACTTACATTGTACTAAGAAGATTAGAAAGACCGATCAGTTATTTGTCTCCTATTCCTCAGCCAAGCTGAGTTGAAGGGTATCTAAGATAATCCTCTCCCACTTGCTGTCAGATTGCATCTGTCATCTCTACAAAGAGAAGGGTTTATCTACCAGACCTCCAAAGGCTTACTCATCATCATCTCTGGCTATGTTTACAGCATTTTTCTCCAGAGTACTGTTTGATGACATTTATGCTGCTACTACTTGGTTTAATGTCCATGCCCTCATTTCTCATTATAAATTGAACATATAATCGAAGTCAAGAGCCTCCTTTGGTGTGGTTGTGCTCAGCAATACCCTTCCATGAGAACTTCCAAGTGACTTCTAGTGGAGGACTCTGTCCCATCCATTGAGGAACAGATGGAAGAGACAATATCTGATATAAATGTTATGTACTTACCATTAACTATAGACCTGTGTTGTCTGGCTCTCTTCTTCCTCAGCTCCCTCCTGCTACCCCTTCCTTGAGTTTTTCCCACACCCCTGGAATGGCCATATGGAGGCACACTGGCTTGATCACACACACTCCAAGTCCTAACAGCTGTTTTTTCCAGTACTATTTGATTTTTTGGTCTTTTACAAGTCTGGAGGCAATCTCCCTTTTGATATGGGGGCAAATTCAATACAAGGGGTTTCTTCCCTCACAAGTGATTGTAGATAAGGGGAGAAGCCTGAGCACTGGTTCCAAAAATTCCTTCCCATCCCAAAATAAAACTTTTTGGTCAAAAAACTCAGAAGTTTACACAAGCACTACAGATTTTTCCCCACAAAAATAGCCATATTAGCTATAAAAGCTCTTAGCTAAAATAGTAGTTCTTGACAGGAAACATTTCACACTGTAAAAAAAACACTAGGTTTCTTAAAGGGAAATACAGCTTTTAGTCAGAAAATAATTTTATGCAATATTTTCTTAAAAGGACAACCATTTCTTTGTGGAAGAGTTCCCCAACAGGGACAGCTGCCAGAAATGAAACTTAGCTGATTGCTGCTCATGTCAAGCCTCTGAGCTGCCTCCCTTAGAGGCAACAAGAAAGTACTGAAGAAATATTCACTTTGACGGCTGATTTCCCTCCATGTGGATAGCTAATCAGCAGTCATACTGAAGGTGTAGGAGGCAGACACAACTTTGTGAATCTGGCCAGTTGTTTCCTGGACAGGGAAACAACCCACATAAGCTAAATGCTACTACAACAGTGGGAATGGTGAACATCCCATGAAACACCTCATAGGCCATGCTTGTTACAATAATTAAAATACAAGTAAATCAAACAACACATATGAGAGGGGTGCACAATGTGTACCACTAGGCAGGGCTAATCTGCAAGAATATGTCAAATGATTCAGAAAGTATCTGAACAATGCCAATCACATTACTTGTTCTTAAAGAATAGTGAGTTTCCTGCTAAATGACTGACATCACAGAAGGGAATGCAGTCAATCTGGACAACCATTTCAACTACCAATAAAATGGAGAAGCTGTATCAAAACAACTCCATTGACAGTGGAGTTTTCTCTTTTCTCCACTGCTGTGCAACCTCAGAGTAGGTATATATAATTTCGTAGGTGGGGAGGTTTGCTCACCTTATTAGGAGGTGCAGAGGGGCTACCACCCTGCAAAAAATGTTTTAGATAGAAAAATGTCTGCTTAAACACCTTTTGGAAATTTATTAGCAGTTGAAGAAATGGCAGTAGATAGATCAACATGAATCTCACAGAAGAATGATGCCTTGTAGCAGTATGGGCTGCTGATGAGATGATGGGCTATAATGATAGCAATACAATTCATCTGTGCATGTCAAACCAAGAATACTGCTTTAGTGCTACAACAATAATAACTCTATATGGGAGTCATAACAAAAGTTTGATCTTAATTTGTGTGCAAGGGTAAAGGTAAACATATGCCACTGAGCACACTTTTTGTCTTGTTCCATAATATCTACATGAATTTAAACAAAATATCCCTGTCGTTATTTTTCAGAATGCCTGATTGGCTAACTGTCAATTTTAAGAATGTTTCTGCTGCACTGAAATCATGTGCTGCCCAGAAGTAGTTATGGTCTGCAGTGGGAGGGCTACTTTAGGGAAGCGTGTGTACAGATTGGTATACAACTACAAAATTACCAAAAAATCTTATGTACAAGTAAGTTTGAGTGGGCATGTGCTCATGTGTGTGCTTGTATGCATGTGAATATACATAAGAGTGCCTGCATATACATTTGTGTGTGTGTATGTATATATATATATATATATATATATATATATATATATATATATATATATATCTATTAACAGGAGGATGTATACTGGAGCACAGACATTTCATAAATATTTTCTTATTTTATCTCTCCTTTCACACCAGGGTTGCCAGCCAGGTAGTGACAAAAAAAAAAAAAAAAGGTCTCTCACAGCAAGTGAAGACTAAAAAAAAGGTCTTTAATGCAGCACGGAGCTTCTCGTGTTTAATGCATTGCAGTTCCACATTTAACACAAGTAGCTCCGTGTTTAGCGATTTTTGATTGGCCCGTATACCGGCATACAGGCCAGTCAAAAATCTCTAAACACGGAGCTTCTCGTGTTTAATGCGGAACATTGCAGTTCCGCATTCAACAGAAGTAGCTCCGTGTTTAGCGATTTTTGATTGGCCCGTATGCCGGTATACAGGCCAATCAAAAATCGCTAAACACTGAGTTACTTGTGTTTAATGTGGAACACAAGAAGCTCCGTGTTTAGCGATTTTTGATTGGCCCGTATGCCTGGTATACGGACCAATAAAAAAAAAAAAAAAAAACAAACAAAGTGGAGGCTGGCCGGGATTTAAACCGGCAGGGCGGGCCTCGGTATCAGGCTGATGATCTCGGGACAGTCCCGCCCAAATAGGGACGTCTGGCAACCCTGATTGGAACTGACTATGCAAGAGTCAAGAATAGATGAAGATCAACAACATAGATGGAAAGTTATGGAAAGAACATAACTTCTTTGGAAATAGGCAGTCATATAGTGTATATAAAAAATATATAATTTTAGCCCTTATCCAAATCACTTCAGAGAGCTGCACCCTAAGTTGTTTAAAAAACAGACAGCAGACATCATAGTATGAGGTGCCTGGACTCTTAACCAATGAATCTTAAGATTAGTTATAGAGTGTCCCAAATACATGTTATCTCTGTCACCCAAACCTCCAAAAGCTCATAAACAAGTATTTATTTTAATACACATATGGGGAAACTATTACACATTGGTTGTAACAACATTTTAAAAACTAAGAACACAGAAAAACTGGTAATTGCATGCAATTATCAATTGAAGGATCTGAATAAGTAATGACAGACCCCCCTCCCCCGCATAGCCACAGAAGTCATTGGAAAAATCAGACATTATAAATCTCAGATTAGAAATCCTGAGTAATTAAGAGTGGAGATGTAAGCATTTATTCTTCCCATCTGCATGGACAGAGGAGGCATTCCCCAGTCTGAGATTGTGGACGTCTTCCTCCATTTTTATTATCTAGAGACTCACAGTGTCAGGGCCAAGCAGCAGACAATTGGACAGTGTTAAACAACATCTACACTAGGAAACACAGCACTCATTAAATCATGATACACAACTGATAATAGCAACACTGCCTTATACCTCATTGTGTTGGGTTCTTATTTTGGAACTGAGATTAATTGGTAAACCATAATGGAAGTGGAAGAAAGAGATAACATACTAAGCTTCAGCTAAAACCAGTTTAATCAAAAAATCAGTTACTTACAAAATCATCAGCTTAATCATCTAGCCCAGGTACTTTATTTTCTTGGGGTAGTTGCAGTGATGCTTGGCCAAGGCTGTCTCGCAGTCAAGCAACCAAGCAGTCAATTAAGGAAAGCAAATCAAATCAGGATCAAGCTGGCAACCTCAATCCTGATTCATCAATCAGTAAATTAAGGCACTGGTTACTTTCTAGAACAGTTATTCAGCTGATAAGTTTTGAAATCTTTTGATATTGATCAAAAAGAGCATTTAGTTTCCTGAATTGTCTGAAGCATTTACAAAGAACATTACACTATGTTTTTTCAATTCGTTTTTACATAAAAGCTTCCCAAATCTGCTAGACAGTGTCTGAAACATGTTCCTGAGAAGCATGGTTACTTCCACTTTTTAAGCACACTTGTCATACTGAGGCATTGGGTTGAAAAGGTCACAGCATGAACCACAGCCTTGTAAGAAATATATCTGTTTCATATATTTTATAACTTAAATGCAAAACCCTTTATTAATTCATGCAAGATTAAAAACACACTCACTAATAATTATATTATGATTGGCTGGCAAGCATAATATTTAATTAACGCAGTTTCATCCTCTAATGTCTTTGCTACTCACTTTGTTGTTTAATACCCAGCCATCAGGGAAATGAATCATTAAAATGGGACAGAATACATGGGCCCTATGCATTCACCCCCTGCAGGCAGCTTTTAGCTGGGCAGTAGAACCAGCATTTTCATCCTAACCTCCAAAACAACTCCTTTCTCATACTTCTCTGGATGTGACATCTTCCACTCTGTTCAGTAGAACTGTAGTTTTTCTTTAAAATAAACACAACTTTATTGAATTATCTCTTGTGACACTGGCAAATTAGAAGTTATGTACCTACCATAACGTTCCATGTTAGTTGTCTTCTCTCGCCTTCTTTCTTGCTGGATGGGTTCGGAGCCGATCCTTGGCTCCGACTCGGCACTTGCTTAGCTTGAGAACTCCTTTTACCAGCTCGAGGCAACCCTATATCCCATGATGCAAGGCGGGACTACCTCAGATCTCGTTTGGTAGCTAAAATACCCTGCTAAAAGAAGGACTAACCTAGTAGAAATAGGAAGACAAGTTCTTAACAAATAGACTCTTCTATTGAAGACTCAGGAGAGAACAACCTGAGAAGAGAAACCCTTCAAGATCTGTCCAGGCCAGGGGGAAGGAGGGATGCAAGAAAGAAGGCGAGAGAAGACAACTAACATGGAACGTTATGGTAGGTACATAACTTCTAAATGTTAAGTTGTCAATCTCGCCTTCATTCTTGCTGGATGGGACCGCGTCCCTAGCACCTGTATCCCGGGTGGCTCAATGGAACAGACTCTTCAGAACTGTGGAACCAAAACTGGCTCTGTCCCTGGAGTCCAAATCTAATTTGTAATGAGAGACAAAGGTATGAGGAGTGGCCCAAGTAGCTGCTGCACAAATGGTATCAATTGGTAGCCTATCCTGAAAGGCTGTGGAAGTGGATAGGCTCCTGGTTGAGTGTGCCTTCGGTTTAGAGGGTAGCTGCTTGCCTCTGAGCGAATACACATAAGAAATGATGGAAGATAACCATCTGGATAAGGTCACTTTAGATACAGGGAGACCTTTCCTGTTTTCTGCATAGGAGACAAATAATTGGTCTGATTTCCTGAATTGCTTGGTTCTATGCAAATAATACCTGAGCTGACGATGGACATCCAAAAAATGAAGCTTTTGTTTAGCTTTGTCAGAATAATTCGGGAAAAAAACTCGTAGATCGATGGATTGATTAATATTAGTTTGAGAAACAACTTTGGGGAGGAAAGATGGATTTGTTCTCAAGGATACCCTGTCCTTGTGAAAACCAAGTAAGGAACGGATGCAGAGAGCTTGAATCTCGGATACCCTTCTTGCTGAAGTGACAGCCAGTAAGAATATAGTTTTCCATGTCAATAACTTCAAGGAGCATGAAGCAGATGGTTCAAATGGTGGTAAGATCAAGGATGCTAACAATACATTCAGATCCCATTGTGGAGGAGGATGTTTTATCGGAGGCTTAAGGAGAAAGACTCCTCTCAGAAAGGCTTTGCATAGTCTATGTGACATAATGTTACGATCTTGCAAGCCAACATGATATTTGGAAATAGCCACCAATTGAACTTTGACTGTTGATGAAGAAGATCCTGACTGAAAAACTTCAGCCAGAAAATCTAAAACAGAATGTACAGGTGCAGTAAAGGGATCAATGTGCCTGGAGTTTGCCCAAAGGAAAACGCCACTTGCTAGCATAAACCGTTCTGGTGGACGACTTCAAAGAAGCTATCAAGATATCTCTGACAGGATCAGAGATCATGGGAAGCCTGGCTAGGGAAGGAAGTGGAGCAACCAAGCAGTGAGGTTGAGAGAACGAATGGCCCGGTGCTGTTGACCCGATTGGTGGATCAAAAGATCCGGAACTGGGTCCAGATGCCAAGGCTGCACCAGGAGATGACGATGCAGAGTCGGAAACCAAATTTGTCGAGGCCAGTAAGGGGCAATGAGAATCATCTTGGCCCTCAAACCAGTAGCTTTTTGAATGACTTGTGGAATTAAGGGGAAGGGAGGAAAAGCGTACAGAAGTCCCCGAGGCCAATCCTGGGTTAGAGAGTCTCTCAGGGGTTGGCCTGGTAGGGGAAAGAGGGTGAAGAAGTCGGGGCATTTGTTGTTCTGGGGTGTAGCAAAAAGATCGCAACAAGGGGTGCCCCACTTCAGAAAAATCTGGTCCACTATTGATTGATTGAGAGACCACTCGTGAGGCATGAGGATGGCTCTGCTCAGCCTGTCCGCTAAGAGGTTGGACCTGCCGGGGATGTGCGTTGCTATCAGAAACCGATGAGAGGAGATTGCCCATTGCCAAAGTCTGAGAGCTTCGACACAAAGGATAGGACCTGGTCCCTCCTGCTTGTTGATGTACCAGACCACAGACATGTTGTCCGTTTGAACTGCAATAGTCCCGGGAAGAAAGTCGTTGAGGGCTTGCAACGTTAAAAGCACCGCTCTCATCTCCAGGACATTTATGTGCAGATGGTACTCTATGGGTTGCCACGTCCCGTGGACCATCCTGCCCTGATAATGAACCCCCCCCACCCGATCAGAGAGGCATCCGTAGTGACTGTGGCAACCGGAGGAGGGGGAACAAATGGTCGGCCCTGATGAAGAAGAGGGGAAGATATCCACCAGTTTAGATGAGTCCTGCACGACTGTGTAACTAAGATTTCGTGTCTCATAGGAAGGCTCTGGAATGACCACTGAGTGAATAACATCCACTGCAGAAGACGCATGTGGAAGCGAGCCAGTGGTAGAAGAACAATGGCCGCAGCCATAAGACCTAGAACTTTCAGAATCAATCTGGCTTTTACTTTGCTGCTCTGCAATAAAATCCAAACGTATTTTTGGATGTCCAGAATTCTCTGATCTGTTAGCCTGGCTAACAAACTGACGGTGTTTAATTCTGCGCCTATAAAGGTGATAGATTGGCAAGGCAGCAGAGAAGATTTTTCGAAATTCACTGAAATTCCCAAACTTTTGCAAAGCTGCAGAGTGTAGTCTCTGCTCTGAAGAAGCTGATGCTTGGTGGTGGCGGAGAGGAGCCAGTCGTCCAAATAAGGAAACACCTGGAATCCTTGACATCTCAGATGAGCTGTGACCACTGCCATGCATTTGGTAAACACTCTGGGGGCTGAAGTGAGGCCAAAGGGCAGGGCTCTGAATTGATAATGACTGGTCCCTAGCCGAAAGCGGAGAAACCTCCTGGAGCGCCTGCGTATCTTTATGTGATAGTACGCGTCCTGAAGGTCTATCGAGCACATCCAGTTGTCCTTGCCCAGAAAGGGCAGAATGGACTGAAGCGTGACCATCCGGAATCTTGCCTTCTTGACAAATCTGTTTAGATTGCTCAGGTCTAAAATTGGTCTCCAATCTCCCGTCCTTTTGGGGACCAAAAAGAATCTCGAGTAGACGCCGGATCCTACTTGGTCTGCTGGAACAGTCTGGACGGCTCTTTTTTCTAGAAGCTTTGAAAAGTACAGTTTTGTACCTACCATAAATGTAGATGTTCGAAGATCCACATTGCTGCAGTCATAACTTATGGGTAGTCCGCTGTCCTCGGTCAGCCCGAATACCAAAGTATTAGGCTGACGTCGGTCATGGGCACTCAGATCTGACGTCAGAGCGTCAAGGTATTAAAGCGCATGACCGACGTCATTTCCTCAGTCTTTTCTTGCCCCAGATGTCAGAAGGCCCTAAAAATAAAGGCCACAGCCAAAATAGAATAACTCCCTAAAACCATGTACAAAAACAGCTACAACCCAAATCATTCCACCACTCCAAACTACAGAGGGCGGAGGGAGGGTAATTGGACTGCAGCAATGTGGATCTTGAACATCTACATTTATGGTAGGTACAAAACTGTACTATGTTCTTCATCTCACATTGCTGCAGTCATAACTTATGGGTAGAATCCCAAAGCAGAGGTAAAGGGAGGCTGGCAAAATCATAAAGCATTGGGTGCTGCCAAAATGCCCTGCAAGATTGCAGTGGCAAATCCAGCCCTAGATTTGGAATAAAGAGGAAGATGGTAATGTTTAGAAAAAGTGTGCACTGAACTCCAAGTAGCTGCTTCCAAAATATCTTTAGTAGCTACCCCCCTTAAAAAATCAGTAGAAGTGGCAGTAGCCCTAGTGGAGTGAGGCCTGATTCCAGCTGGAATATCCTTACCATGGTGAGAATAACAAAAAGCAATACAAAAGCCAATCCACTTAGAAATAGTTTGTTTTGAAACAGGTTTCCCCTGAGAACCCAAAGCAAAAGAAACAAACAACTGCTGAGACTGTCTGAACCCTTTAGTCTTGCTCAAATAATAACGCAACTGCCTGTGAATATCCAAAGTGTGCAAAATTTTCTCCCCTTTATTCTGGGGGTCTGTATAAAAAGTAGGCAAATGAATAGATTGGTTCAAGGCCACATTTGAAACCACTTTAGGCATGAAAGTAGGGTTAGTACGCAGAGATACCCTGTCCTTATGAAAAATTAGGAATGGTTCAACTGCCATTAGAGCCTGTAATTCAGAAACCCTTCTAGCAGATGTGATGGCCAACAAAAAAGCAGTCTTCCAAGACAAAAACTTTAACTCAGCTGTAGCTGCAGGTTCAAAAGGAGGTAGAGTAAGTTTTTCCAACACAAAATTGAGATCCCAAGCAGGAGTAGGAGCTCTACGCGGGGGTCTTATGTTCTTTGCCCCCCTAAGGAATTGCTTAGAGAATAATGGTGGATCACAGTCATAGTGAGCAGAAATGGCTGCAGCATGAACTTTTATAGAGGAGAAAGACAAACCCTTGTCCAATAATTCTGTAAGGTATTGAAGAGAAACACTCAAATCAGGCCTGGAAACATCAAAGCTCTTTGCTTTGCTCCAAATAAAAAATCTCCTCCATTTATCAGCATAAACTTTCCTTGTACTAGGCCTCCTGGCCTCCAAAATAACATCCAAAACTTGTTGAGGAAGCTGCGACCCTCCAGGTCCTAGAACAGAATATGCCAGGCTGTTAGATGCAGGGACTGAATCCTGACATTGAGGAAATGATTGCCCTCCTGAGTCAAAAGGTGTGGAATCAAAGGCAAAGGGTAAGGAGGTTGCCGTACTAAACTCCTCAGCAGAGGGTACCAGTGCTGTCGAGGCCAGTCTGGAGCTATTAGAATCATGGAGGGCTTGTCTTGTCTGACCTTCAAGAGAACCTTTGGAAGAAGAGGCAGAGGCGGAAAGGCATAGACGTGAAGATTGCTCCAACTGAACGATAGAGCATCCACTTTCCAAGCTGTGGGATGAAACATCTTTGTGCAAAACTTTGGCACCTGGAAATTTAGTGGAGAAGCGAACAGATCTATGTCTGGAGTCGCCCATATCATTGTCAACTGTCGAAATACATGAGGATCCAATTTCCACTCGTGGGGATCCACTATCCGTCTGCTCAAAACATCTGCTAAGGAGTTCTGTGCTCCTGGCAGAAACCTTGCTTGAAGAGTGAGTTGCAAACTGAGAGCAGTCTCCCACAAAATCATAGCTTGCCTGCAAAGAGGGTACGAATGGGTTCCCCTTGCTTGTTGATGTACCACATGACAGTTGTGTTGTCTGTTTGAATCAACACCTGCCCTGGGAGAAGTAAATCCTTGAAAGCCATCAATGCAAACTGGACTGCTAACATTTCCTTCAAGTTGATATGTAAATGTTGAAGTCTGGCAGGCCACGTGTCTTGAACCCATTTTCCATTGAGGTGTGCTCCCAGGCCTTGTCCGAGGCATCCGTCGTTAAAATCTGACTCGCCTCTGGTCGGGTCACAGAGAGTCCCTTGTTTAGGTGACATTCCTGAGCCCACCACAAAAATTCCTTTTGAATGCAAGGTATTATCTGAATGACAGTGTCCAGATCTTGGCAGTGT
The DNA here is from genome assembly GCF_019279795.1 of Protopterus annectens. Taxonomy (NCBI): domain Eukaryota; kingdom Metazoa; phylum Chordata; order Ceratodontiformes; family Protopteridae; genus Protopterus; species Protopterus annectens. The sequence continues at coordinate 535,852,109 of NC_056750.1, forward strand.
TGTGTCCATACATTTTTGAGATACCATTGTAGCTTCCTCATATGCAGTTTGGCATTGGGAAGCACCAGAATATAAGATGCCATGAACCCCAAGGCTTGAAGGACTGTCCTTGCAGTCAGCCTGGACCGTAGAGACAATTGATGGAAGTAAAGTGTAAGATTCTTTTGCTTGTCCGGGGTCAAAAAAGCCATCTGGGAAGCTGTATTCAGTCTCACACCCAGAAAGCACATTTCCTGAGAGGGTACTAGACTGGACTTTGTTTCGTTCACAGAATACCCTAGGCACCTTAACACTGTCATAACATACTGCAGATGGTGAAGAAGCTCGTGCTTGTCTTGAGCAAGAATCAGGCAATCGTCCAAGTAAGGATAAATTTGTATTCCTCTTAACCTGAAGAAGGCTATCACTGGAGCCAGAACTTTTGTGAATACCCTGGGCACAGTAGATAAGCCAAAGGGCAATGCAGAGAACTGATAATGTAAAGTCCCAGCCAAAACGCAGGAATCTCCTGCAACTGAGCCTGATAGGAACATGAAGATAAGCCTCTTTGAGATCCAGAGTTACCATCCAGTGATCTTTGCCCAACAGAGGCAGAAGTTGTTGCAACGTCAACATTTTGAATTTTGGAATGTCCAGATATGTGTTGAGGATAGATAAATCCAAGATTGGCCTCCAAGTGTTTCCTTTCTTTGGTACAAGAAATAGGCGAGAGTAAAATCCGAGGCCCACTTCTGACAGGGGACCTGCTGTATAGCCCCATTTGAAGAAGTAAAGAAATCTGTTTGTGAGCCTCTAACCTTTGCTGAGGAGGAACGTCTGGCATGCCTTTGAAAGGAGGCAATGTGTGGAAATAAAACTTGTAGCCTCGGTCTATAATGTCCAACACCCATTTGTCCTGGGTGACTAGAAACCAATTTTGCTTGAAGAGTGCCAACTTTCCTCCCAAAGGAGCTGCCAGACAGGAAGGATCTGGCAGCTGAAGATGCAGGTCATTGGGCCTGTTTACGAAAGGACTGGCCCCTGCCCTCACCTGTAGATTGTGCTGGTGAACTCCACGGCCTAGGCCTGAAAGAACTCTGAGCTCTGCCCCTACCTCGCCTAGATCTACCCCTAGACTGTGAATCAGAAGAAGGGTAAGTCCACCCTTAGCAGGCCAGTTCCTGCTAAACTTAGGGGCTGCACCTGCAAAAATCTTTAACAGTCTGCATAGACTTAGCCTTGTCTTCCATTTTTTTCAAGACAGACTCCACAGGAGAACCAAACAAAACTTCAGACTGTAAAGGAGCATCTAAAATCCTAGCTTTAACATGCTCTGACAAATTCTGATCCTTAAGCCAGGCGTGCCTGCGAATAACTGAACCAGTGGCAGCCACCCTGGAGGAAGCCTGCAAAGCATCAAAACCACACTGCAAAGCATGCTTACCCACCTGATCAGAGGCATGTACCAAATCCTGTAATTCCTTACACTCTATGCCTTCTGCCAAAGCATCCATTTTAGATTTTAACTGAGTAATGAGAAAATTCTGGTACTTCAACCTATGAAACTGGCAATTCAAAGCCCTCATTGCTAAAGTGGAAGAGGTATACACTTTCTTACCCCACCTTTCCAAAGCTCTAGCCTCCTTATCCAAAGGAACTGGATTCTTTACAACAGAAGCCCTGACACCCTTAGGTCCCTGGCTAATAGTTTCTGGATCTGCCCTAGGGCTTTTATACAGATATTTATGAGCCTCAGGCACTCTATAATACCTATCTGGCTTAACTGGCGCAGGAGGCAAAGAGTCTGGATTAAGGGAAGCCTCACAGAAAACATCTTGAACAACATCCAAAACAGGAGGTATAGCCAAGGGCCTATGCTGTGGTAAAACAAAAATTCCCTAAGCCTCTTCCTGGAATCTGAGAAATCCTGACCTTCCCATTTAAAATGCTCCCTCATGGAATGCAGGGTTTCTGAAAAGAAAAATCCTCTGGAGGAGAAGCAGAAGGAGTGGAATCCTCTGCATCTGAATCAGAATAAGGAGGAAAATCCTGAATGTCTTCAGCCGAAGACTCTGAGTAATCTGAAGCCTGCTCCAAACATTCCATTTCTGGCTCCACCCTAGGCCTCTTATCAGGAGGGGCATAGAACCCTGATTAAAGTAATTAAATCTTCTGCCATTTTAAGCATATGTTTTTAGGCACAGAACCTGCAGAGCTAGGACTGACACCTGTGGAAGGCAAACCAGGCCTGCCTTTGGAGGCACCTTAGAGACAGAAGGAGAAGGCCTAACCACCCTAGGTAAAGAAGGGAGAACAGTAACCTGAGAGGCCCCTCAGCTTGACCTGACTCCTGAGAGGCCACATCTTGCAAAACCAACGTCACCCCTGAGACTCAGTTGAAACCCGGCCGGATCAACCAAATCCACCGTAGTGTCTAAAGAACCGGCGTCCGAACGGACGAGTCATCCTGTTTGGACTTTAAAGATTTATCTTTGCGCTTAGGTAGCGGGCGTCGGAGAATCCAGCGGCATATTGTAATTACACCGCTCAAGACAAGCCTAGCACAATCTAGCGCTTTAATGGTGCGCTTACTAAACCTAGCACAAAAGCGACACCCTACTACGTCGTGCTCCGGTCCCAAACAAGGAATACAAAGAGTGGTAATCCCTATGCGGTATCTGTTTCCCACAAGAAATACAACTATTCACTTTGACATCCGGAAGTAACGGAGGCAAGAAAAAACAAAAATATTCCCCAACGGGGTACTTAGCCCAACTTGGCTTCGGTCTGAAACTCAGAATACGAAAATTTCAGAACGCCGAACGGCACTTGCAAACGCTGCTTCTGCTTCGGACCATGCGGCAAAAGACTGAAATGACGTCGGTCATGCGCTTTAATACCTTGACGCTCTGACGTCAGATCTGAGCGCCCATGACCGACGTCAGCCAAATACTTTGGTATTCGGGCCGACCAAGGACAGCGGACTACCCATAAGTTATGACTGCAGCAATGTGAGATGAAGAACATCCTCCTGTTCTGCCAAATCCCTTTGACCGGGTGAGATGCCTGGAAGGGATTGGTGAGGTACGGGATACCTTTCGAAGGGGATTTTGTAACCCTCAGATATGATCGACTGTACCCACATATCTTGTGAAAGGGAACGCCAGGCTACTGGGTACAGTGAAATCCTTCCCCCGACTGCCTCCAAGGGTGGACAGTCGGGCAACACCTCAGGGATGCTGAAAGGGCTTCTCAGGAAGAGTCTCCCTGTTGCCCTGGTTTTGAGGACCCTCTCTGCCTCTAGAGCGGCGTCTATTATTGTTACCCCCTCTGCCTCTGGGGGTAAACTGACCAGGCGTGTCCGGCGCTGCTCCTTGGGCTTTACGGAACCACATCTTTCCTCCTTTCTGACCCTTGGGATAGGGTCTAGAAGGGGTGGAAAAATGGACTCCAACGGCAGAAAGAGTTTTGCCGTCTTGCTCACACCTGGTCAAGGTTTCCTTCACCTGAGGTCCGAACAAAGCCGAACCGTCAAAGGGGGTATTGGTGAAGGACGCCTTAAAGGGGTCCGCAAAATTACAAAGCCGCATCCATTCTTGACGTCTAAGAGCTACTCCTGTGCCTGCGGCTCTGCTCGCTCCATCGGCTGCATAGGATATGAGCCGCATGGAGGAGTTGGTTAAAGAATTTAGGATTGCTAGCTGTGAGGCAATCTTGTCTTGAGCCCCAGCAGCTGAAGGATCCTGAACCACTTCACCTAGTTCCTTGAGAATATCTCTTTGAAGTCTGGCGAAGTGACATAGGTAGTTCAGCGAACTCATAGCAAAGGTCGCTGAAGAAAACATCCGCTTGCCATACCTGTCCATGGTCCTAGAATCTTTGTTAGGAGGATGGACAGGCACTGAAGGATCCAGTTCCTTCTTGGCTGCCGCCACCACCATAGCATCCACAGAGACGCCCTTAGAAAGAAACTGCTTGTCTGAAGGGCCGTAATAAATTTGGATGGTCTCCTGGGGACTGGTTCCACAGAATCTGGAGCTGCGCCTTCGAGCCACTATCTGCATAAGTGGGTCGAAGGCGAGACACCAGGAGGTGGAGGGTCGGGATCCAAAGCCTCCAGGTATACCGACTCATCCTTGGAGGGGTCAATGGAGGCCAATTCCCCTCTGCTTGAGGAGCTCAAGGATGTCTGAAAAGGAGACATCCTCAGAGGGGACCGTGGGAACCCTCCGACTCATCTAAGTCGGTATCAGATGTTGTAGACTCAGGAGTCTGTGTGTTTCCTCTTACACGTCCTCTTCTGAGGGGTTCCCCTGCAGGATCAGGAGAAACCTCGGAAGAGGAAGTTATTCCCAATGGGGAAACCTGGGCGATGGATCCCTGGGCCTGAGAGCAAGAGGCTGGCAAGAGACATCCACAGGCACCAAGAGGGAGGAGCTAAAGGGATGGACCGTTGACCTGGCTCAGGAGCCAGGACACTCCTCATCACCTCAAAGGCTCCTCTCCCGGGAGGCGAATATTCCTGTTCGAAGAAATAGGAATTCCGGCTCCACTGAGAGAAGGCTCGAGGCCAATGTCGGTGCCGAGCTTACCAAAGCGAAGCCCGAGAGGAGAGCAGGGTCGGACAAGGGTCCGATGCCACTAGCCCCTCGAGCCGACAAGGAAACTCGACGACGGATCCCTCAAGGAAGGTCTCATGGAGGAGATCGGAGCAGACGGAACCGAAGGATGTATCGGTTGGCGCCCGACACGGTCGCTGTCCCGAGAAGCTCGGCTCCAAACTCTGGAGGGAGTCGGAGGAGGAAGTTCATAGGGTCAGCGAGCAATAGCCGAAGTCTGCTGAGACGGGCTATGGAGCATTTGGGCTAGTGCCTGGGACTTCAACAGCCTGCTTACCACCCTCTCTAAATCGTGGTCAGACAGCCTGGAAGATCTCGAAGATCGGCTCCGATGACTCCGTTCCGACAAAAGAGGAGACCCCGGAGCCGAGTGGATAGATTCCAAAGAAGGGGACCGAGATCTCTTCTTGGACGAAGCCATCGGAGCCGACGTCCTCTGGGTTCCAGATGGAGCCGAAGGCTTCGCCGATACTGGATGATATGTCGGCTCCAGCCGGAGCCGACAAGGCAACAGTGGATTGAGTGTCAGAGCCGGTCGGAACCGACACTACCACCTCAGAAGAAAGATCGGCTCCAGCCAGAGCCGATCTCGACTCCGAAGGAGTCGGAGCCACCGGGGAAGGCTTAACAACTGTAGCCTGAACCTTAGGTGGCTTTGAAGGTTTACCCGACCCAGTTTTAGTGGGTGAACCTTCTGGCTTTAGTAAGCCACGGAGGATCAACTTGTTCCTCCTCTCCTGCAGGACTCTCTGGCTAAAAGAGTGACATATGGCACAGGAGTCCTGCAGGTGTAAAGGCCCTAGGCAGTAAACACAAGAAGTGTGACCGTCTGTCAGAGACATTTTCTGACAGCACGAGTCACACTTCTTGAAGCCTGAGACCTTTCCTTCCTTAGACATAGTCCAAGTAAAAAACAACACTCACACACCCCAAACAGTCACACTATTAATCCCAACAAAACACACACACAGATAGGGATTAAGAAAAGAGGCCTAGGCCTAACTGAAAAATTTAAACTTTACAAAAACTAGAAAGTTTTAAATATAAGGGGAAATAGGGTGGGCTGTAGAAATACTACACACTAAGATATGGAACAAGGGAGTGACAAAACCCTGACTAAACTGTTTGAAAATTCAAACTTACCTGAGCTGGCAAAAAAGAGACCTCTTCGCAAAGCGGCAAACGAGATCTGAGGTAGTCCCGCCTTGCATCATGGGATATAGGGTTGCCTCAAGCTGGTAAAAGGAGTTCTCAAGCTAAGCAAGTCGAGCCGAGGATCGGCTCCGAACCCATCCAGCAAGAATGAAGGCGAGATTGACAACTTAACATCTTTAATTTATATAAAAGTAAACAAACTATATTAACAAGTTCACATTTAAAAACATTATACTTCACATATTCTTCAATTTAATATAATCAATCCAACATTACATACATTGTTCAATTCCATCTTTTTCGTAAACCTCATTCCTCCTCCAAAACATTATTCTGCATGTATTGTTCCCCCAATTTCCCTTTTTTCTATGTAATTTGCTCCTGACGTTTTCTAAAGATCCCACTTCCTGCTCTTTTATATCTGTTAAAATATTCACTAGTTCAAGTATGATTGGTTTAGACTTTGATTTCCATTTTCTTGTAATTGCTTTTTTGGCAGCCACCAGAATTCAACTTAACAAGGTCTTACTATGGCTAGATGATTCAGATCCTGTATCCCCATTCAAAAAATAATTTCCTTACTTAACTCATTTGGTTGTCCAGTATTCCTGACTGAGTACTCTAGGAAATTTTTGAAGTTTCCCAAATCATTGCACTCTGAAAACATATTCTCCCAGGTGCCTCTTTCTTTCCAATCACACCTCCATTTGCCATTACCTGAGGAAAAATTATTTGGAATCTGTTTAGGGTATAAAAGTACATGTGCAAACACTTCCAAGCAAAAACCCTAAATCTTTTAGATTTTGTTGCATATTTGGGAGCCATACATATGTCCTCCCATTGTTTTCTTTTGAATTGCTTATTTAATCTCTCCTGCCAATCTTTTCTGACCTCCTTTGATTGATTCCTATAGTTATCGTGCAATATTTATATGCCTTACTAAGTATCTCTTTTTAACAGCAGCTTCTGTTCTAGAGTCAACTAACAACTTAACAAGTGTAGGTCTTTCACTTAGGATTCCCCTGTCCATTTCCTTTTGCCTATACTTTGATATTAATCCCTGATAGGGAAGGCAGCCCCTAGCCTGCAGTCCAAATATCTTATTGACCTCTTCTCATTGTTACCTTTCACTTTCTAATTATTTGTTTCCAATACCGTGATTCATTTGCCAGCTTCCTCCAGTAAATTACAACCCCCTTGTACCTTTTCACTGTATCATTAATTGCAGTCATCCCTAATGGCAGAATCCCCTTTCTTCATTCCTGTACTGACTTAGTTAGTAGTATATTTTCTACTAATTTATGAATATAATATTCTGTATAACTGTTTTTATTCTCCTTCTGCATCGAAAATCTCATTCTCTTTTGATTTCTTTATTTTCCCATGCTTTATTATCATCCCCTTCCACTTTATATTATCATCTTCTGCCTGTGTTATCTGTATTTACATTTATATATATATTTATATCTATATCTAAGTCTATATCTACAGCTATATCTGTATCACATACCTATATGAGCCTTAAATGTGAAGCTTTAAAATATTCAGGTAACCCTGAACCACCCTGTTTTATTGAAAGGAGCTTATCCCACTTAACTCTTGCCCTCTTCCCCTCCCAGATAAAGTCTTTCAGCTATTGTCTAAGTATTGTCCACAACTTCTCTGGTTGATAAAAGAATATGACTGACCTGGATATAAAACTAAAGGACTAATGAATTTTTACTGCTTGTATCTTGCTATTCATATCCATAGCCACCAGAGCATCCAGTTTCTCTGATTTTGTATTATCTTTTGTTTAGTCTCTTCCGACATATCTGCAGCTGCCATAACAGAATCTTTTTAACTCATGCTCCTAAATGCTTCATTTTATCATGTTCCTATACATGTGTGTATTGCTGAACCAATTCATGTGTGGCTACACAGGCTCATAGGTTCATAGGTTTATACTATCTGATGAATACTAGGGCCCTTGTAAGCCTAGCTATGCAACCCAAATGTGACCACACAAATGTGATTTATATAGGGGGTGATTAATTGACTGCCTCTGACCATCAAAGATATAAGGACCAGACCATGGGTAAATATCAGATTACCCATCTGTTGGTCCAAGTTGCACTTAAATAGTGATGGGGGATCTCTGCTTCACATGAATGGGGGGGCCTGTTCTAAAGAATTGGAATTCTCCGAGAAATATATCTATCTCTCTACCATATCCTATTTATATTGCAAGCAACATTTTAGTTTTTTTAATCTAGTAGTTCTGATGCTGTTTGTTTTGCAGATGTGCAAAAGGCTTATCAAAACAGGGTCCAGGGATGCCTTATATGCCAGGCAAAAATCCCCTCAGAAGTCTGTATGATACTAAGTAAAGTGACAAGGCTTTTGAGGTAATCAGCATAAGACATTTACTCCTTGTATTTTTTTACATAAGGAACCTTTTGGCCTGCATGTCTCTGGTCAGGTGCATACAGAAGAGAGAATTATAGTATATGATAGGTCTGATGAAGGCCGAATACAGTGATATGATGACCTTTCTGGACTTAGATGCCATACCCTTGCTTATAAGTTGAGCAACATACAAGGCTTTTATTACTACCTTGGAGACATGTTGGTTGAAGGTTAGGTTGTTATCTACATGACTTTCCCAGATTCCTAAATAGTGAAAAAACATTTAGGGGTGTTTTATTGATGATGTAGTTTCCTGTGGTGGCCAGCTTCACAAAAGGTACGAAAACGCATTTCTTGGTAATTTGTTTTAAGCCATGTCTTTAGCACCAGGCGTTTGTTTGTATCAGACCCCCCCGAAGGATATTTTTATCTTGGGGGGATTGAATGACTACCCCTAGTTTATGATCATCTGCGAACTTGGTTAGCCAGAGGCTTTTGACATCAGCTTTGACATCTGAGAAGTATATGCCAAAGATCCATATTTATCAATTTTGGCAACACTTTTACTATTATTTTACCTATTATAGACACAAACTTTTTATTGTTTACAGCTATAGCCTTTGTTTTATCTTAATTACTTGCATATCCCCCAAAAAACTTGGAACTGTCTCAGAAATTCTCACAAATTGAGATGTCTTTTTTCTGGATACATTGAATACAAAATAATACCGTCTACAAATAAAGTCAACTTTTGTTGATTACCATACTAGTTATATCCTTAAATATCTGAGTCCATTATTTTCTTTGCCAGTGGTTCCAAATTTAACACAAATAACAAAGGGGAAAGAGGAAACCCCTGTCTGGTTTCTTTGTTTAGACACAACTCATCAGAGAACCCTCCCACTTTGATTTTTTGCCTGTGATCCCTCATATATCCTCCTAATTAACTTTATTAACTTACTCTATTGAATGCTTTCTCTGCATAAAGACCCACCAACAACAGTGATATTTTCTTAAATTCTGCTTCCCTCCAGATCATCATTATTCTATTAATGGAAAAAACATCAAAAACACATCAAAAACACAGCGAGTGGATAAAACAAACCAAGACTTTAATAAAAAATTATGAGCGCTTACTCAAAACCACTTTTGCTTCTTCAGATCATACTCAACAACTAACTCACTATGAACTAAATACAAAGGCATTATTCCCCTAGGCCACCTCAACCAATAGACACACAGACAATTATGGTTGCTAAGTAACTAATTACTTGATACTAGTACAATTTGAAGACTAAGCATAATTAAGTCATTAGCAGTCTGTCTTCTTTAAAAACTATTTTTACAAACATACCTCTTTACATCACAGAAAACATACAATACAATAAAATTCTACATTATTTAAAACTTTTTGAAACTTTTTCTTCAGCCTTCTGGATTTTAAGGCTGGTTGTATAGAAACATAATCATTCAACCCACAGTCTTGATGTGCTGTCAGTCTAAATATCCATCTCTCTACCTGTTGTGTAGCATTGGTCAAATCCTCTCTCCTAACACTAGGGCGTATAACTTCTAACACTGAAAACAAAAAATATGTTTCTCTCCTTTCTCAATCATGTGTTTAGCAATGGCACTATAGGTTAAAAGCCTACGTGCACAGTACAGATGGTCTCTCATGCTCTCCTTTAAACACCTGTTTGTTTTACTTATGTAAAACTGATTACAGACTGTGAATAGGGCAACATACACTAAGTTTTTTGTATTACAGTCACCCTTTGCCCTAACTTTATATGTTCTGCCAGTGTGTGGCTGTACAAATATTGTTGACTCATTTATTAAATGACAAAAAGAGCAAGCTCCACATTTCCTCGTGCCAACCTCCCCTGTGTTATCTAATGTCTCTCCACCATTCCTAGGATTACAAAGTTTACGTTTCAAAGACTGTTTATTCTTGAAACTAAAAAGTGGACTGGGCCCCACTAACTGGGCTATAGCTGGTTCCATTTGTAACGCATGCCAATGTTTCCATATTATATTAATACCCCGATCATCTGTTGAATACGTAAGTGAAAATGGCATCCTGTGGGTGCCGGAACCATAGAGCCACGGGGAGGGGGAGCACTGCACTTTTACAGCTGCAAAACCTGTCAGAAAAAATTAATGAAGTAGAGTTTTCATGCTAACATGGATTTATGCGTGGAAGTAAAACTAACTAAACTAGCTGTTCTTGTTCTCTTATTGTTCTGTGTTACAGGAGTTATGCTTCTGCTGTTCTGTTGGTGTTGCTAGATCCAGAGTCATGCCGGTAAGGAGAGTTTTGTTCTTTTATTTGCAGGAGTTATGGTGCTCCCCTGTGTGTGTGTGCATGTGTGTAAAATGCCCCACTTAGCTATACATGGTGGTTAGTGTTACTCAGGCTCAAACAAGAGCCTGAATTCTCTACCCATACCACCACTTGTGATTCAGGGAGTTGACTCCATAGCTCTCAACTGTCCAGATTTTCATAGAATATTTGGATCATAATTTTGGTCTGTTCCTCTTAAAACTTGTGGTTTTCTGGCAAATTAGTGAGAACTAAATTCACTAAATAATGAAAGCCCTTTAAGTTTCAGTCTTCCTATCTTTCACGAAACACATGGTAACACAAAACATTTCATTTTAGCAACTTTCCAAGATTATACAAGCAATATTTAAAGTGTGTCCCTGGTTTTGGGAGTTTGCCCCTCCTCCCAATACATTTTGGCTTTTTCCAGATTTCTTGTGCTGTGAAGTTGAGATATTTAGTTGAGTATCAAGTGAATTTTACAAGGAGGTGAGAGCTTCAAGGGAAGAGAAATTTAGTGCTACTTATGTTAAGTTATTTGCATTGTTAGTAGCACAACAGGTAGTATATTTGTTTTTGATGCAGAAGCCGGTGGGTTCTACTCTTACAGTATGCATATGGTAAAGGGAGTGGATGCTGCAGTGTTATGTGTGTCCTCCTTTGGATGAGTTACCTAGTAACTATGTTTCTGTTATCAGTTTGCCATCCATTCCCCATTACAAAATTACTAGCTTATCATTTTTTTTAATGTAGCATAGGCAATTTATTCTTCAAGGGGAAAAAGGCACTTTATTTGTAAATGAAACAATGAAATATAAAGTTGTTTGCTAGCAGCAACCTCTTCATTAATTACAGATCCCTTTAATGTGGAATTATTTAGATGACTTACTTCTGCAGAGATTTTGCATATTTACTGATATTGGTGGGTTGTAATGAAAGATGTTTGAGTGGCCTTTTATGGTTGAAATTTTCTGAAATGGGTAGTTTTGTCATTATTGGTTCATACATTTTGTTTCATTCCTTACTAGAAGACTGTTCCAAACTACAAATTTAAAAAACAGTCTAACAAGTGGTGCTGTATTATACAAGGAATATAATTTAATACAATCAAGTTAATTACATTATATTCCTTGGAATATAATTTAATACAATCAAGTTAATGTACCCGTGGTGGTGGTGCTGCGGTAGCGTTGTCGCCTCACAGTAAGACGCTGTCCGGTTCGATTCTCATCTAGAGCATCTGCTGCGTGAAGACATGCGTGAATGGATGTACCTTTGTTGAAGGTTGTGCGTGAAGGCTGGTAACTCGGCACGTAAAAATCAACTACCAATCATTAGCGGACCGGAGTTCCGCTGTGTCGACCCCTAACCGGGAAAAGCCGAAAGACACAACAACAACAATCAAGTTAATAAACTCAGTAAGGTGAATTAAAGAATGCATACACTTATGCTTGCTCACAAGATGCAGATCAAAATACGGGAAGAGACCAGTCACCAATGAAGTCCCCCAGGGTTCGGTGCTGAGACTTTTTTTGTTTGGCATATACATCTCAAATGTAGAAGGAAATATCAAAGGGCTTTGGCCGACTAAGTCTGAGATGACTACAAGCTAGGAGCAGTTAATGAATCCCCAAATGATTTAGCCATCATGCAGGAAGGTTTGTTCCAAACAATAACTGATGCCAGAATCATGAATTGAAACTAAATTCCAAGAAATACATTATCGTATCCTTTGAGAAGTCATCTACTCCAGGGACTGCCAAATTGACAATGCCCCTAAGAACTGACCCAGTTGTTTGGCATTTGGGAACTTGCGTGTACAGTGACCTAACTTTTGACCAACACATGCCCAGAGTCATAAGAAAGACTTTCTATATTGCACAGGTTATAAACAAATTGATTTTGACTAGATCTAGAAATGTTATTGTCCCCTTTACAAAGCCCTCACTATGTCAATCATATTGTATAATGTCCACTTTGGCATGCATCTGTCCAGACCCATGCAACAACTGGAATACCCACAGAGATACCTTACTAAAAGGATACAAGTCCTAAGCAAAAGGTCTTGCATGGACCACCTCAAAGATTTATTACTATACTCAGTATCCTACAGAGTGTTTAGAGGTAATCTGTCTAGCATACAAGGCATCCTTTGACCTAATACAGATGGACCTATGAACATCAGAAAGTCAAATGGCATCAGAAATACTCAGTCCAGGTATCCAAACTGAATGTTGTGGAAAGATGGAGATATATCACAGAGGCTACCACTGTTCCAGAACAGACTATTCAGTCAAGTAAAACAAAGCTCATCACTGTCCATATTCAAATGCAACTTGAATCTAAGGATGGGTAATAGAAAATGTACTCTAGGATTGCCCCTCATGCCACTAATGGATAGAGGCAGTTCCTAAATGCTGCATCCCTTACATGGGTCCCCTCAAATTATCTATAGTATGATCACATTTATTCTCACTAGGGCTAATATACAATCATCAGCCATATGATAGGTAAGACCAATCAGGAAATGTTAATTCAAGCACCAAAAGGAAAATTGCCTATGCTTAAAATGTCCTCCAAGTGAACCTATGTTGTGGTAGTAAATAGTTTTAAAAATTGGCCTTTTAGATCACTAAGTGCCCCTCTCACCCCCCCCCCCTAGTCTGCAACAGCTTCCAGCGCCTCTGTGGTATCCCTTTACTTAAGCTATCCTTCTTACGATTACATGTATGGGGTAGTGAAAAATAAGGTTTTCCCAGGCTATTACTGCCCCTTTTAACTTCATCATGTACTAATGTAATGTCCATTTCCTTATAACCTCTTATTAAAAACAGAAAGATTTCACTGGTAAAGTGTCTCTGTGTCCTTTGTTATCAGAAGAATGAGAAGCAGAGTCCTCTTCTGCTTGATGGATCACTTTTTGTTGGACAAATTTTGTATTTCCTCCTTAACCTGTTTTGCATCAAAAATTACTTTGATCCACAAGGAAAATATTCTAAAGACAGCTAGATACAGCAGCTTGAATCTCATGCCTGCCTCTTCACATTCCCTGATTGCTGGAATAAATTTGTTTCTCTTCTGCCTGGTGTATAGTGAATAGTCATTTTCTACAAACCCTCTACCATATCCAATTTTTTAATACTTTGCCCTTTTGCAACAGTTTTGTTAGGATCAACTCTTTCTTCTGGTAGGATTGTGTCTTTACTAATACAGGTCTTGGCTGCTTTCTCATGGCTAGGATTGGAGTGTGCACACAATGTGCTCTTTTAGTTAACAGATCTTGCCGTGGAATACCAGTCCAGTTGCTTATTTGTGCCTTCATAAAATTAATTGTCTGTTTCTTCTCATTTCTCTCATACAGTAGAAAATATCAGATTTCTCCTACATGCTCTGTCCCCTAATTCTACCCTTTGTTAAAGCAGATCTTCTTGAGAAGTCTCTCTCATACTCAGCTAGCCTTTACTTCATAGCAACCACTGATTTGTGCAGTTTTATCAATTCATCTAAATAGCTAATTAAAGTTTCTTCTATTTATTTCCAGCCTTTTGATTTGAGTTGATATACCCCTTCAGTGTTTCACTTATTTTAATCCTCTCTGAGTACATTGAATTTATTTTCCTCTAAATTACTGGAAACCATCTCTTGTAACAAAACTGAAGCTTAAACTGAGTTTTGCTGAACAGTTGCAGGATTCTTCCTAGCCTGTGTTTTCTCTTCATCTTTTCTAGTTGATTTTCTTTTAAGTTCTCTGAATTTCTTCTTTGCTGGCATCCAGGCAGTGTACTTACTAGTCAGTAACTGAAATTTACTCAAGCTGACAATATTGTTGGTTCTTTTTTCTCAGTTTCTTTTTTCACTTTGGGAGAGTTAAAATTAAGTTGTTGATATGTGTGCAGACATCTTGGAATTCACAGTGAAGAATTTTTATTCAAGAATGTTTTAGTGCCAAATAAAGAAAATGCTTGGAGACCAATTCTGGATATTTCTTTCCTAAACCTGATTGTGCACAAGCTCAAAATGCTGCCTCTTAACTATCATTGTCCTGTTGTTCCTCATTTAAGTTTCCTGGGAACATTAGAGTTAAAAGATGCTTATCATTACACCCCTACTGCTCCAGAGTTCAGGCATTTCTTAAGATCTTGTGTATCTATATTACATTATCAGTTCTGCGCCTTACCCTTTGGAATATCCTCTCCACCAATAGTGTTCACAAAGTGTCCAGCTACAGTTATATATAGCTGAATGTATGCGACATGTTATCCATATTTTCCACATTTTGATGACTTGCTTATCTTTGCAGAATCTTTTTCAAAGTGTTAGGAATTTTTCACTGGAGTGAGACATCTCTTACACTAATTGGGATTCCAAGAGAACATTGACAATTCTTTTTTGACTCCTTTACATAGGATTGTGCTCCTGAGGTGTCTGCTAGACACTTCATTTCAAAGAGATATTCTTCCACAGGTAAAAAATAGATTAATATCTGGATCTATTTCTAAGGTTTTCCACTCAGACATTGGTCACTTCGAGAGAGAATACCTCAGGATTTTAGTTCTCATGGAATCTGTGATTCTTGTAATACACCTGGTAAGGCTGAACATGAGAAATATACAATGGAATCTGAAGTCTCTTTTATCTTATCACCAACATCCCTTATCCTTCCAAGTTCTTATGCTTGGGTTTGTCAATAGAAAAGTCACTAGGTGGAGACATCAAATTTTCCTAAATTCAGGTCTCTCCTTCTATTTCCTTGCTCCAAAGTAGTCAGTCACCACAGACACCTTGGCCTTTGCTTGGGGAGCAGTTTCAAGAGGGATAGAAGTGCAAGGTCTATGGGACACCAAGGACAGATGCAAGCAAATAAATATACAAGAGATACTTTTCCTGATCAAGGCACTGAACTGTCTGAATCATCTTTGTTCCACTGGACCTCTTCAAGTTGTTACAGGCAATACCACAGTCATTTGGTAAATCAACAAGCAAGGGGGAATTAGGTCTTAAGACAATTCCACAGTCATGCAGTAAATCAACAAGCAAGAGGGAACCAGGTCTTACCCCCTTTGCAGACTAGCCATGCTATCTTGGGATATAGCTTCACAGCACAGCCTCACTCTCCAGGCATCCAAATTTCCGTCAGAGTAAAGTTGTGTAGTAGACAAGCTTAGCAGCACAAGGGCATACCTTCATGACCAGAAACTTGATCGGGGACCTTCTAAGATTTGATCCACCTGTGAGAAGATCCTTAAGTAGACCTTTTTGCCTCTTCTCAATCAGCTAGCAATATTCTGCTCCAGGTATCCATGCAATAAGGCCTGGAAGACAGATACCTTTCTCTTTCCTTGGACAGGAATGTTCCTGTATGCTTTTCTACCTTTTCCACTGATATCCAGTGTACTTCTGCAAAATCAGAAGGAATCCCCCAAGGACATACTTCTCAACTGTACAGATTTTCACAGAATGTCCAGATTTTTGCCCCATATTTTTCATCCGTTTCTCATAAAATTGTGATTTTCTGGCAAATCATAGGTTCAAAGGTAGGTACTAGGCTATCGGCCCTGGGGCCTATACAAGCCCAGCCAAAAAGGTACCCTGGCTTTTGCCACCCAAGAAAATTATTTTCCTGTGCCACTGTCGAGCAGAGCCACAGAGGTGATCCCCAGGGTGAATTTCCTATTTCCCATCCAATCATCAAGATTTTTCTTGAAGAGTGCTAATGAGGAGCTTTGTTTGATATAGATAGGTAGTTTATTCCAGAGTATGGGAAGTCTCTGGGACAGGAATCTATCCCTCCGGCATGTTCTGTTTATTGTGGTGACAAGGTTTAGGTCCCTAGAGCATGGAGCTCAGAGGGATTGGGATTTCTTTAAGTGGAGCATGTCCAACAGGTCTGGGTTTGACATATCTTTGTATGTTAGGCAGAGATCACCTCTGAGTAGGTGATATGAGACGATGTAAAGCTGGAATTTTTTGAGACGGTCTGCATAGGGCATCTGTTTAAGGCCGGTAATCCTCTTTGTGAGGTATTTCTGCGGCCTTTCCAGTTGTTGTAGATGTCTTGTGAGGTACATACCAAAAGGGGCGTTGTACTCTATAATGGGTCTAATGAGTGATGAGTAGAGGGGAAAAATTACCTCTTTTTTTATGGATGAGAAACCTTTTATGATGAGGTGTGCCATGTAGAAGGATTTCCTGACTACTATGGTGATGTGATTATCAAAGGAGAGACTACTGTCCACCTGTGTCCCAAGGTCTCTTATCACATTTTCTGTGTTAAGTATACCACCTATGTTGTAGTTCATGGGTACAGAGTTTTTACCAAAGGCGATGACAATGCACTTTTTGGCACTGAGCTTGAGGCCATGGCTTTGACACCAGGCATCTGTCTCAGTGAGGCCCTTTTGTAGGATGTCCACATCGTTAGGAGTTTCGATTATGGCTCCTCGTCCACCTGTGTCCCAAGGTCTCTTATCACACTTTCGGTGTTAAGTATACCACCTATGTTGTAGTTCATGGGTACAGATTTTTTACCAAAGGTGATGACAATGCACTTTTTGGCATTGAGCTTGAGGCCATGGCTTTGACACTAGGCATCTGTCTCAGTGAGGCCCCTTTGTAGGATGTCCACATCGTTAGGAGTTTCGATTATGGCTCCTAGTTTGCAGTCATCTGCAAACTTCATTAGCCAAAGATCTTCTGTGTTAGCCTGTACTTCAGAGAAGTAGATACCAAACAGGAGAGGACCCAGGACTGAACCCTGTGGTACTCCACTTGTCACTGGTCTGAAGTCGGATTTGGAGTCTGCTACTTTCACAGTGTGGGTTCTGTCAGTGAGCCAGTTGGCAACCCATCTTGTGACATAGGGATTTATGCCTAGTTTAGTGAGTTTATCTATAATTCCAGAGTGGGGGATGGTGTCAAAAGCCTTGGCAAGATCTAGATAGGCTGTGTGAACCACCTTACCCTTGTCTATGGCTTTGGTGACTGCTTCAAAGAAGTCTATCAGCTTTAGGAGACATGATCTGCCTTTTACAAACCTGAACTGAGTGGGGTCCAGAGTTTGGAGAGCACCAATGTCTTTGTTTATAAGTTCCATGATGATACATTCCATGGCCTTGCAGACCAGGCTTGTCAGGCTAATGAGGCGGTAGTTCCCAGGGTCCGTGGTGGCTCTGCCCTTGTGGAGTGGGATAACCATCGGTGTGCACCATTCAGCAGGCACAAAGCCTGAGATGAGGCTATGATTGAACATGGTACTTAGGTGGGGTGCCAGTTCATTCTGTAGTTCATGTAGAACGCAGCCTGGGATGTTGTCTGGTCCCGTGGATGCAGTGTTCTTGGCTTTGGAGAGTGTGGTATTACCTGTGCAGCTGTGATTACAGGATCTTTGCATTCTTCCAGTATAGAGATGGGCTCTTTAGGGGATGAGAGGGGGGTAAACTTAGCACTGAACCTATCTGCCAGGATGTTGGCAATATCAGTTGGGTCTGTTTATTTAGTGCCATTGTGCTGTAACTCAGAGCAGATCTGAGTGTTGCCATTGAGATTCTTGACATAGCTATAGAATGCTTTGTGGTTGTCTTTAGAATCAGTGGCGATTTTGTTTTCATAACTAGCTTTGGAGGATTTTATCAGTGATCGCAGCTTCTTACTGAGGCTGACCAGAGAGCTCTTCCACTCATGGGATTTTACTCTCTTTTGCAACAGTTTCTTCCTTCTGTTGTACAGTTTGTTTATGGCAGGGCACCATCAGATATTCAGACATTGGTAAATGATTGAGGGTTGAAGTAATAAAATAATGACAGACTTTTGAGTTTCAGCCTTCATAACATTCAGAAGATTCATGCTAACACAAAACCTTTTATTCTATCAACTTTCTAAGTTTGCAAGAGCAATATTTAAAAAGTGTTCCTATTTTTGATAATTTGTCCCCCATTATTTATGGCTTTGTCCAGATTTCCTACTCTAAAATGTTGAGAGGTATGCCCAAGGTCATTGTGGTGACTCCTTTCTGTCCCATTCAGTTGTGGGTCTCCCGTCTTTTGGAAATGGTCAGGGACAATTAGCTCAAGCTTCCTCACAGATTGGATGTATTCACACAAAATGAAGGGTGTTTGATACACCCCAGCCTCAATTAACTTCAGCTGACTGCCTGGATGATAGGGTCTTAAATTTCTTTAGGCACCTACTTACTGAGGATGCGCAGCAGGTACTAACTGAGGAAAGACAACCTGCTAATGGAAAATCACATACTAGCAAATGGAAAAGGGTTTCTTGCTGGTGGTAACAACATAACTAGCACCTATTATTGATTACTATGGGTAAGAGCAGTGGTCCAAGGACTGAACTCTGAACTACCTTTCTTTAGTATGTGGATGAGCATTTGTTTTGACATATTACTTAAAGGTACCCTGTAAATTTTAGACTGCTGTAAAACCAGCAGCAGCAATGTCTTCAGTACTACCAAATGCATGCCTGTTCAAGATGAGTGAGTGGTGTAGTTAATCCTAAGTCGGAGGCAGAACTGTATTGTTGGTCTAGAATAGGTAAGATATAATCATTTAACCCTGCTATTGATATTTCTATGTAGTGTTCAGCTCCAAATTCATACAGAGTTTGAGGTAGGATATTGTGAATTATACAATATGACTTAGTTAATATTCAAAAAATGAACAGTGATTAGGTGAACTAATCAATGTGTCTATTGTAAATCCACCATTACTAATAATAACTATTATGGCTGGTAAACCTGTTTCCTCTACTCCACTAAGCTACAAACTTAGGAAACACACAAGAGTGTATAGAGAATTGCGTCTATTTAGTTAAATATTAATTCAAACATTTTTGGCCTGACTACCGAGGGGACATGGTTGCTGTATTTAGCAGCCGTCCCATGATCACAAGGAAGCAAATAAATTAAAACTATTATAAAGAAAACAAAAATGAGACTAGCAGCAAAATCAGAAAAACACTCAATGGCAAAATTTAGCATTAATAGCTTCCATCCAACAAAGCTAGTGACTTAGATGAATGCCTGACCACTGTTGGACAAGCATGCTTAATATTAATTGTTGTTTGTCTTTTCGGCTTTTCCTGGTTAGGGGATGCCACAGCGGAACTCCGGTCTGCTAATGATTGGCAGTAGATTTTTTTATGGTGCTGAGTTGCCAGCCCGACGCCCCACCTTCAGTGAAGGCACGTCCATTCATGCATGTCTTTCGGAGGCCACTCGACTGCAGGGAGGACATGAAGACTCCACACAGAAGGCACTCCAGCCATGAATCAAACAGGAGAACCTCTTGCTGTGAGGCAACAATGCTATCGCTGTACCACCGTGGCTTCTAAGCATGCTTAATATTAATAAATATTGCTTATGACTGATTTTTCCCCTTAAGTGGTTCTTTATCTAATTGTATGGACAGTACTTGAATCTTAACCTTTTAAAACAGGAATCAGGGACAAAAATAAAGGGGAGCCAAAGGCAAATATTCCGACAGATTTTTAAATACTACACTTTTAAATGTAGTTGCTAGATAAGCAGGTTTTGCATTCGCAAATGCTTTCTACAGAATATGAAAAAATATGAAATCTGAAACTGAACTATCTTGTAATTTAATGACTGCAGTCCTCAATGACTTGCCAGAAAACTGAAAACTGCACGAGGAGCAGTGCAATAATATGAAGAAAAATCAGGAACATTTTGAAAAACAGAGACAGCTTGAAAGTTATTCCACACTAACTGCCTCTTAACCCCATCTCTGTTACACACATGCACACATGACTACTTGTACTATAACTATTACCAAAAGGAAAAAATATTTCAGAAAGTAATACAACTTCAATGGTGTATCAAAACTTTGTAGAATACACCATTAATTGAGGAAAGACAAAACTGAAACTTGGAACTGTTATAGAATGTAGAAGGATTTGTTAGATTTGTTAGTTTTGTGAAAGACTCTGTAGTTATCTTTTTTTCTTTATAATCTCAATTGGTCCATTTCAGCTTTATGCTTTCATTTAAATAAACCAGTATATCTAAGAAATACAAGTGCAGAGAACTATTTATTCTACAGCAGAATGGAAGAACACTTAACTAAACACAGGAAATAATTGAAAAATGTAACGATTACACAATATTACACAAACATAATACTATTGTATAATAGCAGTAGTCCATGGTTGAATGTGGGTAATGCTTATTTTATCCACGATTGGCTTAGTTTGGTCATGAGGGCAAAACCAGCCATGGGAAAAACATGCATTACCAACTCCCAACCATGGGTTACTGTTAAAATAAAGGGCATTGAGTTAAGTTAGACTGAATACTCTTTTGCAATATTCTTGCTAGTGGACTGAAAATGCTGATTGGTTTATATTTCCATCATCAGCATATGGAATAGCAATCTTATCTTAAAACAGCTTAAACTGGAAGATTATAGAATGTTATACTGATGCAGATGTAGTCATAATGGTTTAATTGTAACATCAGTACTTTATTGAATCAATCTTAAATTCGATTTACATATCCACAGCAGCATCAAGAAATCCCATCAACATCTAGGCATCTTACATAGAGGAAAGAAATTCCTTAGAGACTCTGTCAAGGTAGCTCTAGCTACCACTTAATCTCTTACCCTGTCTCCTATATTGAGCCCCTATCATGACCAACGTACAAGCCTCACTTACTTCTAAACTTGAACAGTGGTGCTGTAACAAAGTTACCAGATTTGCTTGCTGCAAAACCTACTGGACCCAACACTGTTTAGCAGTAAAAACATTTAATTGGCTGAAGCTTTCTCACCACCTGCTTTATACTTAGCTCACCTTAACCCAATACATCATCCATACCCCATTCACCTGCCCAGTAATTAAACCTTACCCCAATACTATCTTCTAAATTGGCCCCTTCAGTCAAATAATAAACAACTGCTTACCATTTACAAACCACAAATGATGGCTGGGGTTAGTCTCTATTACAACAGTGTACCTTGAACTTGGACTAAACTTCCTGTATCATTCAGGTCTATCACATACCTTCATCTCTTCAAATCATTACTAAAAGACTTCCTGTCAGTCTACTGGCTTTTGTCAGACCAACAATCCTGTCCTATCCCTCGCCCAGAGCTCCCTCCAGTCTCTGCCCTGGGACAGAGGGCACAGAAACCTCAGGATCCAACCATGGTGGCCATGTCCTCTTCAGATACCTCTCCGGCCCATCCCACTGATGAGATACCTCAGAAAAGGAAGTGCAAGAGGAAGCACTTAGACTCCCCTGAAGAGTCTTGCACAGAAGATACTGATTTTTATGAAGGGGAAGGTTCCCTAAAGTCACCCCCAGAAGATGTCTCCTTTGGAGACATATTAAGAGATCCTGAAACAAAGGGGTGGCTGGACTTCACATCAACCTTCCTCAGTGGAATAAGTATACCTGAAGGCTTTCTGTGCCTAACCAACTACCTCTTGGATCTCTCTGCCCGTTAATGATCTAATTAAATTGATTGCGCAGTGGGCTTGGAAGATACCTGATTCTGTTGAACCAATTCCCAAGAGGCTAGACCACGTTTTGTCAGCCCCTCAAGATCAGCAGCATTGGGCTAAAGGGATACCAGTAGATACCATTACTATGGTGGTTGCAGCAGTGACCAAAAATGAACCTGCTGATGAAAGTCCTACTATCCATCCTCCTAATAAAGAGTCTAGGATGACAGATAGATTCAGGCAGTGAGTATACGCTTCATCGACCTTTGGACTCAGGTCCTTGAACTTCATGGCACATTTCACGAGAGTTCAGCAAGATCTGATAAAGGAGCTATCAGATACTCTGACAAGAGCAGTAGCTGAGTGGATTCAGGCAAAATAGCCTCTCAGCTGGCAACCCTTGATTCATTATGCAGTTTGTCCATGTGGCTCATTGCGCACACAGCTAAAGGGACAATTAGGGCAGCAGGTTCTGGTATAGTCATGAGGAGACACACCTGGATGCCCTTACGTGAATTTGGGGGAGTCATTCAAGTCTTCTTTCATCAATGCTTCTTTTGACGGAACATCCCTTTATGGCCCCAGAGTTAAAGAGACCCTTGCCAGATGTGAGAAGGATGAAAGACCTATTTTCCACTCCTCAATAGTCTTACTCCAGGAACCAGAGAAGTGAGAAGCTATGGTTCAAAAAGTCCCCAGGACCTTTCTATGACTCACGTGGCAATGACTCCCCTCCCCCGAAGCCAGAGGGGGGAGTTACAATGGAAGACGCCATGCTCAAGGCAGAGGTGGCCCACAAAATCAGGGGTCCAGGGATTCTTTCCCTGGTAACTCCTATCAGTGCTCCTGAATGGAGGCCAAATTACCATCCTCTGGAGGTAGTCAAGAGATGATTATCCCTGCATCTACCTGCCTGGCTAAGGATAACAATGGACAATTGGTTTCAGAGGATTATAACCAGAGGTTACAATATCCCATTTTCAAAAAAAAAAAAAATCAAAAAGAATCCCAGACATTCCACCCAGTCACAAGGATGCAGCAGTCTTAGAAATTCAAAAACTGCTCGACAAAAAAGCCATCCAAGCAGTCCCACCAGACCAGATAGGATCCGAAGTTTACTCATGATTCATTTTAGTGCCAAAGAAAACAGGGAACTGGAGACCAATCCTGGATCTCAGTGTATTGAGCAAGTCAGTACAACAAACCAAATTCCAGATGGTCATGGTTCAGTCAATATTTCCATTCTTAGGAAAAGACTGTTAGATGTGCTCAGTAGATCTTCAGGATGCATATTACCACATAAAAATGGACACACACTCCAGAAAATTATTGCGCTTCTGGCTGGGAGCCAGTCATTATCAGTTCAGGGCCCTGCCCTTTGGTCTCACCACAGCCCCCAGGGTGTTCACCAAATGTATGGCAGTGGTAGGAGATCACTTCAGACTGCAAGGATTCCGCGTGTTTCCATACCTAGATGACTGGCTCATTACCGCTCCCACCATGCATCTACTGTTGCATGCAAGAAACTACATACTTCAACTTGTCCCTCACTGGGAATCACTGTAAACTACAAAAAATCCCATCTAGAGCCAAGACAGCAGTTAGAATTCATAGGAGCGATGCTAAACACAAACACCGACATTGCTTCTCTTCCTCCAGAAAGGCTTCAAAGAATAAAATCGCAAGTCAGTCAGATTATTCACAGCAAACATGTGACTGCAGGACTGTTGTTATAAACTCTAGAATCAATTTCAGCCTCCATCACTTTAGTTCCCCTTGCGATATATCACATGTGGATCCTCCAATGGCTCTTGGCGTCTCAATGGTCCTTACTGAAAAAAACAATGCCCCATCTGGTAATGATCACCAATCTATGCAAGAAAAACCTGAGTTGGTGGCTTCACTCCCAGAAAATTTTGTCAGGCTGTCCCTTTGTCCCCAGATGGTGGGGGGGCATTATCTTGGGAAAGACAGTCCAAGGCACTTGGTTCTAGCTGGAGGCCAATTTGCATATCAATGTTCTAGAGATGAGGGCAGTGCTGTTAGCATTGCAAGCATTCCAAGAAACCCTCCCCTTGGGAACAACTGCGATTCTAACAGACAACATGTCAGTGGTCTGGTACATCAACAACCAAGTGGGAACCAGATCTCACCCTCTTTGCTGAGAAGCTCTCAGGGTATGGCAATGGGTGATTTCATCCAGCCACTTTCTGATTGCAAGGCATATTCCTGGGGACTCCTAGATGATAGCGGACAAATTGAAGAGGAGCATCCTACTTCCTCTCGAGTGGTCTCTCAGTCCATTGGTGGTGGAAAGGGTATTCACCAATGGTGCCGGCCTTTTGTGTTCTTTTTGCATCCCCCATGAACAAGTGCAACAGCTACTTTGCCCTGATCCTCCCCTATGGGCGAGTCATCGAGAGATGATTTCCTTCACGATTGCCCCCCCCCCAGTTTCTACACCCCCCCCCGATTCCTCTCATATTCCAGTTTCTAAAGAAAGCCAACAGGTTGAAGAACAGAATAATTCTCTTTACCCATTATAGCCTTGATAGATATGGTCTCCCTTTCTTTGGCCTCACCTAATTCAGAAACCTCAAATGAAACAAATAGCCACTCCACAAACAGCTAAATGCAGCTTGACCAAATTAGAAGATCAGATAAGCACAAAGTCAAACGTAGCAACCACGTAAAGGGTAGAACATTCAAATAAAACCTAGTAAAAACTTTAATTACAAATATGTATACATATATATATATATATATATATATAATTTAAAATCCTACAACTCAGAGATAAGGACTTTAACCATAATGCCTTCTTCAGATCTTTCAGGAGCACAGAAAACAGCTTGCATTTAAATAGTTAAGGAACTTCTTTGATTCTGAAAGAACAAATACAGCTAAAGTTTATCTCCTTAGTTTCTGCCCTTTTAATAGGGGGTTTAAAGGAACCATTCCATTCAGTCCATGTAACTTGCCAGCTTGTAAATCTGTGATCAACCTCAGTTCAACTATTTCAGTTCTATTAACTAGGTCACCACTTCTGGGGCTCTCCATTATAATTCCCAGTGCCATGAAGTGTGACCAGGATGATAGAAATAGGTTCATAGGTTCATAGGTAGGTACTAGGCTATTGGCCCTGGGGCCTATACAAGCCTAGCCAAAAAGGTACCCTGGCTTTTGCCACCCAAGAAAATTATTTTCCTGTGCCACTGTCGAGCAGAGCCACAGAGGTGATCTCTGGGGTGAATTTCCTATTTCCCATCCAATCATCAAGATTTTTCTTGAAGAGTGCTAATGAGGAGCTTTGTTTGATATAGATAGGCAGTTTATTCCAGAGTATGGGAAGTCTCTGGGACAGGAATCTATCCCTCTGGCATGTTCTGTTTATTGTGGTGACAATGTTTAGGTCCCTAGAGCATGTAGCTAGGAGGGATTGGGATTTCTTTAAGTGGAGCATGTCCAACAGCTCTGGGTTTGACATAACTTTGTATGCTAGGCAGAGATCACCTCAAAGTAGGCGATATGCGACAGAGTAAAGCTGGAGTTTTTGAGATGGTCTACATAGGGCATCTGTTTGAGGCCAGTAATCCTCTTTGTGAGGTATTTCTACGGCCTTTCCAGTTGTTGTAGATGTCTTGTGAGGTACATACCAAAAGGGGCATTGTACTCTGTAATGGGTCTGATGAGTGATGAGTAGAGGGAAACAATGACCTCTTTCTTTCTGGATGAGTAACCTTTTGTGATGAGGTGTGCCACGTAGAAGGATTTCCTGACTACTGTGGCGATGTGATTATCAAAGGAGAGACTACTGTCTACCTGAGTCCCAAGGTCTCTTATCACACTTTCAGTGTTAAGTATACTACCGCCTATGTTGTAGTTCATGGGTACAGAGATTTTACCAAAGGGGATGACAATGCACTTTTTGGCATTGAGCTTGAGAACATGGCTTTGACACCAGGCATCTGTCTCAGTGAGGCCCTTTTGTAGGATGTCCACATCGTTAGGAGTTTCGATTATGGCTCCTAGTTTGCAGTCATCTGCAAACTTCATTAGCCAAAGACCTTCTGTGTTAGTCTGTACTTCAGAGAAGTAGAAACCAAACAGTAGAGGACCCAGGACTGAACCCTGTGGTACTCCACTTGTCACTGGTCTGAAGTCGGATTTGGAGTCTGCTACTTTCACAGTGTGGATTCTGTCAGTGAGACAGTTGGCAACCCATCTTGTGACATAGGGATTTATACCTAGTTTAGTGAGTTTATCTATAATTCCAGAGTGGGGGATGGTGTTGAAGTCCTTGGCAAGATCTAGATAGGCTGTGTGAACCACCTTACCCTTGTCTACGGCTTTGGTGACTGCTTCAAAGAAGTCTATCAGATTTAGGAGACATGATCTGCCTTTTACAAACCCGAACGGGGTGGGGTCCAGAGTTTGGATATTACCAATGTCTTTGTTTATAAGTTCCATGATGATACGTTCCATGACCTTGCAGACCAGGCTCATCAGGCTAATGGGGCGGTAGTTCCCGGGGTCTGTGGTGGTTCCCCCCTTGTGGAGTGGGATAAACGTCACTGTGCGCCATTCAGCAGGCACAAAGCCTGAGGTGAGACTATGATTGAGCATGGTACTTAGGTGGGTGCCAGTTCGTTCTGTAGTTCGTGTAGAACGCAGCCTGGGATGTTGTCTGGTCCCATGGATGCTGTGATTACAGGAACTTTGCATTCTTCCGGTATAGAGATGGGCTCTTTAGGGGGTGAGAGGGGGGTAAACTTAGCATTGAACCTATCTGCCAGGATGTTGGCAATATCAGTTGGGTCTGTATATTTAGTGCCATTGTGCTGTAACTCAGAGCAGATCTGAGTATTGCCATTGAGATTCTTGACATAGCTATAGAATGCTTTGTGGTTGTCTTTAGAATCAGTGGTGATTTTGTTTTCATAACTAGCTTTGGAGGATTTTATCAGGAATCGCAGCTTCTTACTGAAGCTGAGCAGGGAGCTCCTCCACTCATGGGATTTTACTCTCTTTTGTAACAGTTTCTTCCTTCTGTTGTACAGTTTGTTTATGGCAGGGGACCACCAGATTGGCTTCCTTTTTTTGGAGGACAGCGTCTTGGTTCTGTTTGGGATAGCACGATCCATGCACTCATGTAAGTGCTTATAAAGTGCGGTTGTGTAGGATTCGGTAGTCGTAACTGTATTGTCCATCTGCATGGGTGTCATGAAGTTCATTACTTCTGTCTTAAAAAGCATGAAGTTGGCTTTGGAGAAATTTTTTACCATGGTTTCCTTAATGGGGGATGGGGGCAGGATGTGGATATCTAGGATAATTACCCTATGGTCAGATCGGATCAATGAAGCATTGACTTCAGGTGTGGAACACCGGTCGCTTATGTTGGTAATGACTAGATCTAGGATACTGTTGCCCCTGGTGGGGGTGTGGATAAGTTGATCCAGGACATTGGAGTTTATGAATTCCAGAAAGCGTTGAACGAAGGAGTTGGTACATGAGTAGTTTTCCCAGTTAATGGTGGGTTATTTGAAATCGCCCATTATTAGGGTGTTTGGTTGAACCCTAATATTTTCCAGTATATCAAGAAAAGAGGAGTGGGAATCCTGGGGCATGGTGGGTGATCTGTAGCAAGCTACAATTTGGATTACAGTTTTGCCCAGAGTTAGTTGCACTTGGATAACCTCGGCTGCATTATGCTGAGCAACTAGCTTGGAGGTGTGGATATCCTTAATGAATATGGACACACCTCCACCTTTGGTGTTCCGGTCCAGGTTACATAGCCGAAAAGTGTGGTACGAGTTATAGCCTGGTAGTGCAGGAGTGCTCTCTGGAGCCTTGAACCACGTCTCAGTCACTGCACAGATATCAATGTTCTCCATTTTAATGAGTGCTTCGAGTGAGTGCATTTTGAGATTTAGACTTCTAGCATTGAGTAGCATCACCCTCAGTTTTTGCTTGCTGTTCCTGTTACAGTGGTGAATTTGTCATTTGAACCTTGCCTAAAAAAGGCACTATAGGGGCGGCAAGAACCTTAGCCAGTATCCGGAATCCCAGGGGCAAATATGTTTGCCTAAGACATTATTATGTTTTATTTTTTATTTTTTTTTAGTTTTATTATGTAGCCTTACATCACTTAAGTGACGTAGGATTCTGTCCTTAAAAGGTCTACTAGTCTTTCCAACGTAAAAACCAGTGCATGAATTGCAACATGCAATGTATATAACATTTTTGGTATTACAGTCTGCATACATACCAAACATATATTTTCTCTCAGTAGTCGGATGTTGGAAGCAGTTTCTAGAGTCAATGTGGGTAACAAGCCTTACATTTCTTGCAGGGGAAAGTACCATTGCGTATAGTGGTTGAGATAGTTCTAATTCTGTATTTCTTTTGGCATAATATCAAGTTATTTTTATTCTTGAAACAAAACCGGGGTTTGTCACCAGCACTACGTTTAATATTTTCATCTGCAGAAAGAATTTTCATATTGTTCCTTATGATTTGGCACATCTATTTAGCATCATTACTATATGTAAGTAAACATTTGAGTCCTTTGGCACAAATATGTGTTTCTTACTGCTTTCTGAGTTTCATCTAGCTTACTACCATTCTTAAAGTACGGTTGACCCCCTAGTGACTTTTGTGTAAAATTAAGTGTTTTTATTTGTAAATTCTTAATCTCTTTATACTAATATAGTGCTTGTATGCATAGTCATATATTTAAATTAGGGGGGGTGTTTATACATTTTGGCTCCAAGACAGGATATGATGTCATCTTTTACTTACATAAATTTGGTGTAGGATGAATCTATACTGTTTCTTATGAAGTTCTTGTTAAATTAACTGTTTGGGACAAAAGCGCTCATTCCTCTAAATAAACTGTGTGGATTTACTACTACCTGCCTGCGTTTGCTTCACTTTGGATTTCGTGGTTTATTTTGTTCCTGTTTGGATTGACCCCTGGTATGCCTAAGTGCACTGTTTACTAAATTTTTTTCTTGAATTTCTTCATCTTTATAGCCTCGTTGTCTGAAGTCCTCTCTGCCGTCCTAACTCATCATCATAATTCCACTCATTCATACAAATCCTAGAGATTCTTAAAAGTTACCAGGACCAAATGGAATGGCTTCTTTAAACCCCCTATTAAAAGGGTGGAAACTCAGGAGATAAACTTCAGCTGTATTGGTTCTTTCAGATACAAGGAAGTTCCTTAACTATTTAAATGTAAGCAGTTTTCTATGCTCCTGAAAGATCTGAAGAAAGTATTATGCTGAAAGTGCTTATCTCTGAGCTCTAGGATTTTACTTGTGTGGTCCTTGTGTTATATATTTGTTATTAAAGTTTATACTTGGTTTTATTTGAATGTTCTACCCTTTCTGTGGTTGCTACATCTGACTTTGTGCTTATCTAATTCGGAAACCTTGGATGCTGGACCCAGCTCCAGACCTGCTGTCCCATCTGGAGGGATTAATTCATCAAAATCTTCAAAATCTCAAGCTCAGTGAGTGGCTTCTCCATTTCCAATGTTTGCCAGGCATGCTAGTCTCACTTCCCCAGTTCAATGAATTGTTTAGCCTCCTACAAACCTTCGACTAGACAATTGTACTTCAGCAAGTGGCAAACATTTTCAAAATAGGCTACAGGGAATAACCTTGACCCCTACTATGCACCACTTGATAGGGTCTTGGAGTTTTTGGCATCACTTTTCGATGCAGGAGCATCCTCCTCAGCTATACGAGTGCATCTAGCTGCAATTTCAGACTTTCATAATGGTGTAAATGATACAGCTGTAATGTCCCACAAACTTTGTAAAGCCTTTCTGAAAGGAACCTTAATGCTCAGACCTCCATACACAGACCAGACCCTTCTGCATCTTGGGACTTGAATCTGGTGCCACAGCCTGTAATTAATTCCTTATTTGAACCATCTGCAAATTGCGATTTGAAGTATTTATCATGGACAGCTTTATTTTTTATTGTTATTACTTCTGTTAGGACAATATCTGAGCTGCAAGCCTCCTAACCTAATTTTTCATAACAACAGGATGTCCTTGCGAATAACTCCTTCCTTTCGACCAAAATTAGTGACTGAGACTAATATCAACCAGACTATACAACTTCCCATATTTTTCCTCAAATTTTCAAACAAGGGTGAATATTGCCTGCATTTGCTAGATGTTCATAGACAATTATGTTTTTGCTTCCTCAGAACAAAAGAAATCAGAAAATCTGTTCAGTTTTTTGTTTCCTTCTCTACTGCTACTCTGGGCAAACCAGTTTCTAAGGTTACTCTGGCAAAATGGCTCAAGGATTGTACAACCTTCATTTATAACAAAAGGAAATTGCCACTACCAGGACCTATAAAAGCACATTCAATGAGGGCACTTCTGCAGTCTTTCATTCCAGGGCTTCTATACACAATATATGCACAGTGCCTACTTAGGTATCCCTGCATACCTTTGTTACTCATTACAAGCTTGATCTGGTCTCTAGAGGATGAGCATCTTTTGGTTTGATGGTGCTCAGGAATATACTTTCATGAGACCTCCCAAGATTTAGGTAGCTGGGGACTCTGTCCCACAGTCAAGGATTAAGTGAAGAGTGACAACATCAGATGAAGAAGTTATGTCTTACCATAACGTTCCATTTATGTTGTTGATATTCATTTATCCTTGACATTCCTGCCCTCCTTCCCCCTGCCTTTTGGGCTTCTTGGTGGAACAGATCTATCCCAATAGATTTTTTTTCTTTTTATGAATTCAGATATGGTCTCTGATCTGTTATTCCTGACTGTCGCTATCTTTTGCAAACTTGATCTGAGGTAATCCTTACAGGAGCATTATGGGTAAGGTTGAGGTTGAGAGTCTTTGGAAGGTGCAAGCTGGAATAATGGCCAAGATGGTTCCAAGATACGGAACAGAATCCACAGTCAAGGATAAGAGACGATTCACAAATGGATTGGAACTTTATGGTGAGACATAACTTTTTTATGTTATGTTGTCCCCATCTCGCCTCTGTTCTTGCTGGTTGGGTTCGGAGCCAAGCCTCGTCTCTGACTTGGCTGTATACTATAGCTCGAGAGCTTTTTACTAGCTTGAGGCTAGCCCCTATCCCAACATGTGTAGCGGTAGTTACCCAGATCTCGTTGGTCACTTGCAGTGTCGAGATTGCTTATACCGGCTCTGGCTAAGTATTTTCTTCTTCTTGTGATGTTTCCAAAAATTTTTTGCATTCAGATAGTTTAATTCAGTTAGTTTAGTGTTAGAGTGTGTTCACCATAGGCTAGCACTTTTCTGTCCTTTCCGCTGCTGCCTTTTTGTTATTGTTGTGGCCGTTGTTTTCCTTTAAGCCTATGTTGTTCCCTTGAACCCGTTTGACTTTGAGGGTTCCCTTTTCGCTTTCTCTCAGCCCCATCTTGGTTTAAGGACCTTTTTTCTCTTCATTTCCCTTTCTCTTTACTTATAGGAGCAGCCGTTTAAGTTAGAGGCTCTCCTGGGTTGGGGGAGTTGCCATTTAACTTAGAGTCTCTTCCCCTTCCCTCCTTTTTTTTTCCTGTTAAAAAAAAAAAAAAAGTTTAACATTTTTTTTAGTTGTTGTTGTTGCTCTTTCTCTTTGGTACTGTTGTAGTTACTGCTGGCATGTTCAAAGATCCTAAAGAGTCAAAACCTTCGGGTTTTAAAAAGTGTGACTCGTGCTGCCAAAAGATTTCCCTTACGGACAGGCATACCAGCTATGTCTATTGCTTAGGGGCGGTACACCTGCAGGACTCATGTTCTATACATTATGCTTTTAGTTCTCGGGTCCTGCAGGAGGAAAGAAAATAAGTTGATTTTGTGAGGCTTACTATAGAGCCCCTTTGATGTTGCTATTGAGAGTTCTCAGCAAACAAAAAAAACAGGAAAAGTCCTCTAAGCCATCATCTTTGTCGGCTCCGATGTCAGAGCCATCTAAATATAAGGATAAACCTGCGGGTTTGTTGGATCTGAGTGTCGGTTCCGACAAAGCTCTTTGTCTGGTGGCTCCATCAGTGGTTTCGGAGCCACTCAGGACTCATAAGAGAACCAGGACTCCCTCTCTGAAGCCAGTGCAGTCTGTTCCACAGTCCCCACTGTTGCAATCTGTGGCAGGCAGTCATCAGTTTTCCTCTCATTCCTCTCGATCATCCAGGCTTTCGGATCATGATGTGGAAAAGGTGGTAACGAGGCTTCTCAAGACACAGGCATTAGATGAATTATTAACAAGCCCAGCCCACAAGGAATTGGCACCAACAGCCCAACCTGCACGGTTATCGATTCCTCCTCTGACTCCTTTGAGTTCGGAGCCGGAGTGCATGGAAGTTGTGGTGGAACCATTGGCTCCAATTACCACTAGTCTATCGGTTCTGACTACCACTCTAATCTCTTCGTTGTCTCAGTCTATCAAGGGATCTGGAGGCTGATTCTCTCTCATTGACTCAGAGAGGGGGAGTGGCATCAGACCCTTGTCCAACCCTGCTCTCCCTCTAGGGGCTTCGACATAGGTGAGCTCAGCTCCTACATTGGCCTCGCAGCCATCGCCCTCAGTTTGGAGGAGATCTCCAGGGTCTTCCGAGCTGGGGACCCTTTTGGGCTGGGACCACGGTGCTTTCGAGGTGATGAGGAGCGTGCTGTCCTCTGAGACCCCTCCACCCTTGGCTCCATTGGATCCTACTCTTTCAGTGCCTGAGTCTGCCTCCAATCCCCCCCCTCCCAAGCGTAGGGAACCCATGCTCCAGAACGCCCACTGGGTGACCCCACCTCTTCCAAAACCTCCCTTGAGCACCCCTCAGAAGAAAAAATGCAAGAGGAAGCATTTGGACTCCCCAGAGTCTCTCACTTCAGACACAGACTTGAAGGTCAAGAAGGGTCCCCACATTCTTCCTCTGAGGATGTCTCCTTTTCAGACATCCTTGAAATCCTTAGACAGAGGGATGGCTGGAAATCCCTTGCCCCTTTTGAGGATGAGTCTGTGTATCTGGATGCATTTGGTTCCCAACCCTCCACCTCTTGGGTGTTTCTGCCTTATTGATCCTCTGCTTGCTTTAGTCAGCCAGAAGGCATGGAGCTCTCCAGAGACTATGGAACCAGTTCCGTGGAGGCCCAATAAATTTATAACTGCTCCAGAGGATAGGTCATTTCTATCTAAGGGTATGCCTGTTGATGCTATGGTTGTTGCGGTAGCCACCAAGAAAGAATTAGCAGAGACTTCTTCTTCTGTCCATCTGCCGAACAAAGAGTCTCGTATGATGGACAGGTATGGGAAGCGTATGTTTGCTTCTGCAGCCTTTACTCTCAGGTCGCTGAATTGTTTGTCCCACTTTACATGCCTTCAAAGGAATCTCCTAAAGGAACTAGGAGATACCCTACAGGATCCTACAGCTGAAGGAGCTGCGAGCAAGGTGGCTTCACTCCCTGCGACCTTGACATTTATAGTTAACTCCTCCATGCGGCTGATCTCTTATACAGCAGATGGAGCAAGTAGGTCAGCAGGCACAGGAGTTATTTTGCATAGACACTCCTGGATGCACCTTTGTCAATTTGTGGAGCCCTTCAAGTCCTCCTTTAGCAACACCCACTTTGACGGCTCATCTCTGTTCGAGCCCCAGGTAAAAGAGACTCTTACCAGGTATGAATGGGATGGCAAAACTCTTTCTGCCATGACAGTATGTTTTTCTGCTCCTTCTAGACCTTACCCCAAGGGTCAAAAGAGCGGGAAGATGTGGTTCAGAAAATCCCAGGGAGTTTCACCTGACACACGTGGAGACTTTTCCCCCAGGGCCATGGGGGGAAATAACAATGGGAGATGCCAATCCCATGGTGGGGGGGGGGGGTCCGCAAAATAAGGCTGACAGAGATACCTTCTCTGGCAGTCCTTTCCAGCACTCCTGAAAGGAGGCCTGACTGTCTGCCTCTGGAGGCAGGGGAGGGCAGATTATCCCTGTACCCAAAAGCCTGGCAAACAATCACAGAAGATACATAGATACTGTTGATAATATCCAGGAGTTACAAAATTCCCTTCTCCCAATCACCTCCTCCAACAAATCAGCACTTAATCCCAGATGTTCCACCCAGTCTTCGGGATCAAGCAAACCTAGAAGTTCAAAGGTTGCTAGAAAAAAGAGCCATCCAAGAGGTCCCTGCAGACCAAATTGAATCCGGCACTTACTCAAGGTTCTTAGTTCTGAAAAAGACAGGGGACTGGAGACTCATTTTGGATCTCAGCAAACTCAACAAATCAGTCAAGAAAACAAAGTTCCAGATGGTAACATTGCAGTCCATTCTTCCCTTTTTGGTTCAGAACAATTGGATGTGCTCCATCGATCTCCAGGATGCGTGAAAAAAACAAACACTGGAAGGCTCACCACAGCACAAAATCCTGTAACAATCCTATAAAGATTCGAAAATCCAACTTGTAAAATTCAGAGTCTTTTATTGAAAGTACAGCACACAAGGAGATAAGCGCTTTCGCGTGTAGTAACACACGCTTCTTCAGATCTATTTTAACAATGAAACAGTGAGTTTAAATACCCTAAGAAAGCTCAATCAGTATTTTAATGCAAGTTAATTAAGCAATTAAGCAATTAAATGCTGAATGACAGCTCTAGCTTTAAAGACACCATACATACTTTGATGTTATTAATGAAATGCTAAATATTGGTAGCACAGCCACACAACCTATAGATATAAATATACTGTACAGACCTATAACATATATGACCTACAAACAACGGACATAACATATATATTTAAGAGATGAATGATAAAATGCATAATTTATATAAAAACCATGATGAAATCAACAAATACTTAATACAAAACTATCATACACATAATGAACTGTATAGGCATAAAAATCATGGCTACAAAAACAAATAAGAACCTTCTAATTAACTAAGGGTCTAAAATATGGAGGATGAATAGAGCAGGTACTACCTGCTCTTAAGGACTGATCTAAGGGATACATATTAATCTCCAGGATGCGTACTACCATATAAAAATGGACAGGCACTCCAGGAGGTACTTACACTTCTGGCTGGGTGCCAGTCATTACCAGTTCAGAGCTCTGACCTTTGGTCTCATCACAGCCCATAGGGTGTTTACCACATGTATGGCAGTAGTCACGGCTCATCTGAGGCGTCTAGAATTCTGGGTGTTTCCATATCTAGATGACTGGCTCCTCACTGCCACCTCCAAGCATCAACTGATTGAGGCACATGACTCCACTATTCACACCTGTACACAACTAGGCATCACCATAAACTACGAAAAGTCTGCCTTGTTGCCTTGTCAGTATATTACATTTATAGGGACAGATTTAGACACAAGGGCCATGATAGCAAAACTGCCTCACGAAAGAGTGTTAACCATTCATCATCAAGTTTTATTCCTCATGAAAAGAAAGAGAATCTAAGCAAGATTCATCCTCAAGGTCTTGGGTTCGATGGCTGCAGCAATTACCTTGGTCCCTATGGCACGCTTCCACATGAAAATTCTGCAGTGGCTCCTGTTGGCTCAATAATCATTCCATGATTTACCAATGTCACATAAGATTTGGATCATGGAGTCATGGAAGAAGATGGATGCACAGTAGTAAGAAAATGCAGGTGTTTCTGTGATACTATGAAGAAATATACTCCGTTTTAAAATGCCTTACGCTATCACTCTGCTACTTTGTTATGACACTGCATAATGAAAAAAAAGTTAAATTTTGTACGACTCGTAGACTTCACAAAACTTACAAACTGAGTACAATATTGACTTAAGAGTAAAGCTCAAGAGTTGAATCTTGACATCCATTTTGAGAACACATAATATGATCAGAGAAATCTGGCTACAATTCCTTGTAATTCATGAAGGTTTGACTGCCATAGCATAATACCAATTACAAAGGAAAGAATATAGGAGAGCAAAGTCTTTTATACCAGTGAAAGCCTAAACACAATCAGAACTGCTGCAAAGACAGCAGTCAGAAGCAAGCTGCATCTCATTTACTAACAGATTTAAAACCTGTTAGAAGTTTTACTCTGTTGCACTGTATTTTGTGTGTTTGCATGTATAGTGTTGTGAAGTGTTTTACAGCTTCCAAACCAGTTAGATTTTTAATGATGCAGTTCTGTGGTGAATGCCATCTAGGTGACTGAGGAAGGCTCAGTAACAGCAACATTACAAAGAGCATAACATAGAGGCCTGTTTGTTGGGTCACTAATCATAATCAATTTGTGAGTTCAACTGACAGAATAAAGAAATTTACACATTAACAGATATTTATAACTGAGACCTGATCATAATTTTTGCAGTACACTGAGCTTTAGCATCCTCGGTGTACTACAACTTACACAAGACAAAGGTGTTGGAGCACAATCTCTTTTACAGTTAGTAAGCTGTAACACTCCTGACACCACCATACAGACAGCAGGCAGAAGAAAAGTGTCCATCTGATCAATGTACAGTTTAAGAATTGTCAGAATTATCTCCTGCTACACTTTTTGCATGTTACTGTAGAGTATCCTTTAGTTTTTAAAGCTCTCAAAGTGCTTCTGATGCTGCACTTGTGCCTTCTTGGTCATGGACAGCAATTTTTTCCTTTTATAAATAAACTCTATAATAAAAGGAAAAAACTGTTGTCCAGGACCAAGAATTAGCAGGTGCCTAACTGGAAGCAATCTTTCCTTAGCATGATCAAGCAAATAAGAGCACTAGTGAAATCCTCCAAAGCAAACTTTGAGTCCAAACTGGCCACGTCTACTAAAGACAATCAAAAGGCCTTCTTCACATATGTCTGCATTCTCAAGGGAAGCACCCAGATCTGCTCAGAACTGGTGGTCAAGGACACCACATACACAAATGCTGTAGATATTGCCAACCTGCTGGCAGACAGGTTCAGTGAAAACTTCACTCCTCTTCCCCCCATCAGTAAAACAGAACAACCCCAGTACCTGCCTCCCCTCCCCTTATCTCTAGGGAGCAAGTCATCACTGCCCTCTCAAAGGCAAAAAATACAGTCTCCATGTGAACCGATAACATCCCAGGCTGCATCCTGCATTAACTCAGGCAGGAACCTGCTGCAGCATTAGACTCCCTATTCAACCAAAGCCTGAGTACTGGCTTCATCCCAGCCGACTGGAGGACAGCTACTGTCATCCCTTTGCACAAAGTTGGAGCTTCCACCGATCCAGGAAATTATAGACCTATCTGCCTAACTAGCCTGAGCTGAAAGGCCATGGAGCGTATTTTCATGGACCTCATTAACAAGGACATTGGCAACCTCCAGACACTTGATCCTACACAGTTTGGTTTTGTCAAGGGGAGGTCATGCTTGTTACATTTGGTCGGATTTTTTGAGACAGTCACCAAGGCCATAGACGAGAAGAAGACAGAGCACACCACCTACCTTGACCTGTTCAAAGCCTTTGCTACTATTCCCCACTCAGGTATAATAGATAAACTCTCTCAACTAGGCATCAATCCATATGTTACCAGATGGGTAGCAAATTGGCTCACTGATAGAACCCACCTAGTCAAAATAGGGGAAGCCACCTCAAGTAGTAGACCCGTAACAAGCAGCATATCCCAGGAATTGGTTTTGGGGCCTCTGATGTGTGGGATATACTTC
The DNA here is from genome assembly GCF_019279795.1 of Protopterus annectens. NCBI lineage: Eukaryota > Metazoa > Chordata > Ceratodontiformes > Protopteridae > Protopterus > Protopterus annectens. The sequence continues at coordinate 535,889,692 of NC_056750.1, forward strand.
TCGGAGTTGCAGGCCAAATCTAGTGGGCTATGGCTGACCAAGTTTGCAGATGACTGCAAGCTAGGTGCTGTCATCAATTACCCTAATGATGTGGACATCCTCCAAGAAGGTCTCACCCAAACACGTGACTGGTGCCAGAATCATGGCCTCAAACTGAATGTCAAACAATGCATCATCATCCCTTTTGGGGAGAGTGATGTCCCCACAAATTATCATATCAATAATAAGGTACTAAGCACGCAATCAGTTGTGAGGTACTTGGTCACTCGGGTTGATAGCAAACTGACTTTTGACTACCATATTGTCTCCGTTGTATGGAAATCTTTCTACATGGCCTACCTCATTAGTAAGGGTATCTCATCCAGGGACAAGGTGGTCATAACATTCCTGTATTATTCCCTTATAAGACTTATTATTGAGTAGAATGCCCCTTTTGCCATGTACCTCACAAAGCACATGCAGCAACTGGAGACACCACAGAGGTTCCTCACCCAGAGAATCCAGGGCGTCAAACATCTACCCTACACAGATAGGCTAAAAGCCCTGTCCGTCTACTCAGTCTCCTACAGACTCCTCAGAGGTGACCTCTGTCTGGCATACAAAACAATCTCAGACCCCACCCTGATGAGACTGCTGCATATCAGCAAGTCAAGCTCCACTCAAGTAACCCGCACATGCAATCTCAACCTGGTCTGTGACTCCAATAGAACTTGTTGGCGGGACAGATTTGTGTCCCAGAGACTCCTCCTTTTGTGGAATAGACTCCCTCTCCACGTAAAGCACAGGACCTCTTTAAACCTTTTTAAGCACAACCTGGATAACTGGATGGGGAACAGAAAATACACCCCTGGGATTCCACCTGTGTCCCTGCTTGACACTGGCATAGGGTTTTGACATGTTGGAACATGGGCTAAATTCTTGGCTAGGCTTGTAAGGGCCTCAGGGCCAATAGCCTAGTAACTTCCTATGACCCTATGATCCTATGGGCTTGGCTGCAGAAAAATCACAACAGTAATAGATGTCAAAGGTGCATAATAGAGTTTGTCATGCACTTTTTTGACATCAGAGATGTGCATAACAATCTCAACTTTTTGCCAGTTTCATAGTGCAGTAAGCACTTTATCTACTACAAGGCTGATATAATTTACATGATATCACAAAAGTAAATCTTCTTCTTTCGGCATTTCCCAGTTAGGGGTCGCCACAGCAGATCACCTGTCTGCTCATGATTGGCAGTGGAGTTTTACAGTGTCGAGTTGCCAGCCTGGTACCCAACCTTCCACAAAAGGCACACACACACACACACACACACACACACACACACGCACTCACACCTAGGGCCAATTTAGAGTGTCCAATCCACCTGCAGCATGTCTTTGGGATGTGGGAGGAAATCGGAGCACCCGGAGGAAACCCACACAACCAAAAGGCGGACATGCAGACTCCACACAGAAGGCACCCCAGCTGAGGATCGAACCGGAGAACCTCTTACTGTGAGGTGACAATGCTAACCACTGCACCACCGTGGCCACCCGATATCACAAAAGTAAATAATAGGCTTAATGTTATGTAGTCCTATCTCGCCGTAATTCTTGCTGGATGGATTTGGAGCCGATATTCGGTTCTGACTCGGCTGATACTAAAGCTCGAGAGTTTTTACTGGCTCAAGACTAGCCCCTATCCCATGGTGCCTCACGGTAAATCCCCAGATCTTGTTTGCCGCAAAAGTTTCAAGATTGTGTCTTACTGGCTCGTTGGCTAAGTAAAACTAATTTTTGCTAAATTTAGTCTTTTCCCTACTTTTTCTATCCTTATATATAGTTTCTTGTCTCTTGTGTGACTGTTTTGAAAGTTCCTGACCCCTATTTCCCCCATAGAAATGTAAGGCCCGTTTAAGTTAGAGGGCCGTAGTGCCCGTTTAAATTAGAGGGCCTTTTCTCCCTGTGTGTGTGTGGCTGTTTAAAAAAAAAAATTATCTTCTTCTTTCTTCCTCTCTTTATTGTTGTAGTTAATACTTTTAGTATTGTTATCTAACTTATCTTTTCTGATACTCGAAATGATCGAGGGAGCATAAGGATCATCGCCCTTCGTGGTTTAAAAAGTGTGATAGGTGTGTGCAGAAAATGTCTCTTTCAGACAGCCACACCAGTTTCGTGGATTGCCTTGGTGAAGCCCATTTGCAGGAACCCTGCACATTTTGTCATGCATTTAGCACTAGAGTTTTAAATGAGAGAAAGAGGAAACTCATAGATAGGGCTCTCATGATCAGCTCCTTCCAGGAACAGCTGGAATTGGTCAGGCAGCTCCAAAATCCTCTAAGAAAAAATCATCGGCCCCAGCTTCGGAGCCGACTAAAAAGACTAAAGCGTCAGAGACAAGAAGTTCCAGTCCCAACTCAGCTTCATCCATTTCGGTGCTGTCGGTTTCCTTGGCTCTGAGACAACCTTCGGTACTGAAAATTTTACCTGAAATTGAGGTTGTGTCTCCCACCAGATCCTCCAGGACTCTATCAGATGAGGACATCGAGAGGGTGGTGAAGAAGTTGCTTTCGGATCCAGCTCTGGCATGAAAATTAGCCCCTCTGGACCCAAAGGTCTCAGAGCCGATCCCCTTACCGATAACTGTTCCTCCTCCGACTGCTTCACTCTCGGTGCCTATGACTTCAGGTTCCTCTGTCTTGGACCTGTCAGCTCCGCGGATTCAACCTACTTCATTGGAGCCAATTACTCTATCCTCGATGGCTCAGTCTGGAGCTGAGGGATCTGGGAGCCGACACTTTTGTGTCGACTCCAAGGCGGACAGTCACCCTGAGTTCTCGTCAGAACCGACCCTCCCTCTCAGAGCCTTGGCTCGACTCAGCTCGGCTCCCACTTCTACTTCGGAGCCGATCCCTCTTGCTAGGAGTTGACCATCCATCCTCTCTGAACGGAGGTATTCTTTGGAGCAGGGGGGAATGCTTTCAAAGCTATAGAGAAGGCTTTATCCTCTGCTAAAGCCATTCCATTGGAACCTGTGTCCCACCAGCAGCAGGCAGCAACCTCTTCCCCCCCTGCCACCTCCACAACATAGGGAACCAGAGGCCCAAGTAGCCCCCATTGTAGGTGCCCCCTTTTCCGAGACCTCCCCCAGATTATCCCACTGGAGAGCTCCCTTGGAAGAGGCTGTGTAAGAGGAAGCATGTCAACTCACCTGAGTCTGTCACGTCAGACACTGATTTAGAGGAATCAGAAGGGTCTCCTAGATCCCCCTCTGAGGATGTCTCTTTTTCTGACATCCTAGAAATCCTTAGACAGAGGGGTGATTGGAAGACCTCTAACCCTACTTAGGATGAATCAGTGTATCTTGAGGCTTTTGGCTCCCGACCTTCCACCTCCTGGGTGGTACTGCCTTATGACCAACTTTTAGGGGTCATAGCACAGAAAGCATGGACCTTTCCAGATTCAGTGGAGCCCGTCCCAAGGACACCAAATAAGTTTATGGCAGCACCTGAGGACAAGACTTTTCTTAGTAAGGGAGTTCCCGTTGATGCTATGGTGGTAGCAGCATCCATCAAGAAGGAATTATCTGAGACATCGTCTAATATCCATCCTCCTAACAAGGAGTCCAGGACAATGGATAGGTACGGGAAGCATACTTTTTCTTCAGCGGCATTTACACTAAGATCGCTGAATTACCCGACTCATTTTACTCATCTTCAGAGGGATCTCCTGAAAGAGTTTGGAGACACCCTCCAGGGTTCAGCAGCTCTGGGTTCCACTGATAAGGTTTCTGCGCAGCTCTCCACCCTTACTTCCATAGCTAACTCCTCCATGAGGCTGATCTCATAAGCGGCAGATGGAGTGAATAGGGCAGCCACAGCAGGAATATCCCTCAGGTGACATTTGTGGATGCGTCTTTGTAATTTTACAGAATCCTTCAAGTCTTCCTTCATTAACGTCCCCATTGATGGTTCATCTCTTTTTGGACCCCAAGTAAAAGAGACTTTGACTAGGTGCGAGCAGGAAAGGAAAACCTTATCTACCATCGGAGTCCGTTTCTCTCTCCCGTTCAGACCCTATCCCAAGGGTAATACAGGAGAGAAAATGTGGTTTCGTAAATCCCAAAAAGGTTTCCCTCAGGCAGAAGGTCAACCCTCCCCAAGAGACAGAGGTGAAGGATATAATGGAAGAAGCCACCCTCGTGGCAGAGGAGGTCCGCAGCATCAGGGAGACAGAGAAACTTTCGCTGATCATCCCTTCCATCATCCCTGAAGGGTTGCCCGACTGTCCGTCTCTGGAGGCAGTTAGGGGTCAACTATCGCTGTACCCAAGCACCTGGCTAACCATCACACAAGATCATTGGGCACACACCATAATATCCAGAGGTTACCTGATCCCCTTTGTTTCTGAACCCCCAACAAACTGGTCTCTACCAGACGTACCACCCATCCAACTAGACCATGCAACATCAGAGGTCATCTTGTTGCTGCAAAAAAGAGTCATTCAAGAAGTCCTCGCAAAACAAGTAGGATCCGGAACTTACTCTCGATTCTTTTTAGTTCCAAAAAAGACAGGGGACTGGAGATCAATTCTAGATCTCAGCAGGCTCAACAAGCATGTAAAGAAATTGAAGTTCCGAATGGTCACTCTGCAGTCGATATTTCTCTTTATCGGGAAAGACAACTGGATGGGCTCAATCAATCTCTAGGATGCGTACTACCACATCAAAATGGACAGGCACTCCAGGAGACACTTACGCTTCTGGCTGGGAGCCAGTCATTTTCAATTCAGAACACTGCCCTTTGGTCTCACTACAGCCCCCAGAGTATTTACCAAATGAATGGCAGTGGTAACATGTCACCTGAGACATCAAGGATTCCAGCTGTTTCCGTACCTAGACGACTGGCTCCTCACTGCTACCACCAAGCATCAACTCATCAGAACCAGGGACGAGACTCTATCATTGTGCGCCAGACTGGGCATCACTGTCAACCTACAAAAGTCAGTCTTATCTCCCTCGCAGCACATTGTATATTTAGGCTCAGAAATAGACACAAACACCATGTCAGTAAGGCTAACACAGGAAAAAGTGGAGTCTCTACACAGTCAAGTCAGATCCTTGCTAAACAAACAAAAATTTCAGGCCAGAGTAGACCTTCACGTCCTAGGGACTATGGCTTTTGCCATCCTATTAGTGCCTCTTGTTCGCCTACACATGAGGATACTTCACTGGCTGCTATTTGCCCAATGGTCGATGCAATACCTTCTACTGTCTCACCAGATTTTGATAAATGCATGCAAAAGGGATCTGACATGGTGGTTACACACAAAACAACTTATCCTAGGTGGTCCAGTTGTTCCTCCCCAAGAGAAAGCAGAGTTGACTACGGACGCTTCCCAGATAGGATGGGGGGGCATTATCTGGGAATGACAGTCCAAGGTACTTGGCAGAACCATGAGGACCACTTGCACATCAATGTTCTGGAGATGAGAGTGGTGCTATATACGTTGCAAGCACTTCACAGTTCCCTTCCCACCGGGACAATTGCGATTCACTCAGACAACATGTCTGTTGTGTGGTACATAAACAAGCAAGGGGGAACCAAGTCTTACCCGCTTTACCTAGAGGCCTTAAGAGTTTGGAAATGGGCGATGGATACTCAACACTTCCTGATACCAATGCATATCCTGGGGAAATCCAACGTAATAGCAGACAAACTCTGCCAAGCAATTCTGATGCCTCACGAGTGGTCCCTGAATCCAATGGTTGCAAAAGAGATCTTTCACAAATCGGGCCAGCCTTGCTGCGACCTATTTGCCACTCACCTGAACACCAAATGCAGCAGCAACTTTGCCCTCATTCCCCATCTGGGGATGTCACCCAGGGTTGCTCTAGTTCACGATTGGCCGCCGGGACTTCTTTATGCCTTTCCTTCTTTTCCACTCATCCCCAAAGTAATACAGAAAGCAAGACAGTTGAGGAGTTCCTTGATCCTCATTGCTCCTTACTGGCCTCGACAAGTTTAGTTTCCCTTCCTGTGGCCCTACCTTTTGGGGGAACCATGAATTCCGGACACATCTCCAGATCTCCTGATTCATCAAGCGGGACAGTTCCACCCCTCCATCCATACCCTCAAATTGACAGCATGGCTGCTCCAATTCCACGAATAGCCAGGTGTATTCCCCTATCCCCTGTGGTCAAACACATTCTAATTTCATCCCATAAACCTTCCCCTCAGAAACTATAGGCCAGCAAATGGAAAAGGTTTTCTTTTTGGGCTATGAACCAGGGCTTAGATCCATATACGGCTTCTATAGAATCTATTTTATCCTTCCTAGCATCAATTTTTCATGTAGAAGAGGCAGCCACTACAGTTAGAGTTTATTTAGCTGCCATTTCCAATTTCCACTTTGGCATCATGGGAAATCCAAACATGTAGCACTCCTTGTGTAAAACTTTCTTAAAAGGAGTTCTTCTTCTCAGGCTTCCTATCAAACAACCATTAGAACCCTGGGACTTAAACTTAGTCCTGTCATCTTTGATGTCTGTACCCTTTGAGCCATCCTCTTCATCAGACCTAAAATTGTTGTCATGGAAAACATTATTCTTAGTAGTCATAACATCTGCTAGGAGTGTCTCAGAACTGCAAGCTCTGACTATTCGACCTCCTTACATTATTTTTCTCAAGGATAGAGTCTCTTTCAGGACAAACCCTTCCTTTCTTCCCAAAGTATGCTCAGAGCACAATCTGAATACTACTATTGAGCTACCTGTGTTTTTTCCAAACCACTCTAATAACTCAGAGTATAGACTACACCAGTTAAATGTTCACAGAATACTCAGGTTTTATCAACATAGGACTAAAGAATTCAGAAAATCAGATCAACTTTTTGTTTCCTTTTCTGACAAAAAGAAAGGCTTGCCTGTTTCTAAGATTACTCTTTCAAAATGGCTTTCGGATTGCATATCATTTGCTTATCAACAAGCTGGCAAACAATTATCCGTCAAAGTTAAAGGTCACTCTACTAGAGCTGTAGCTACTTCATGTGCCTTTAGATCTAGGCTCCCAATTGATATTATTTGTGCAGCAGATACTTGGGCAAGACCACATACTTTTGTCACTCATTACAAATTGGATTTTGCCTCCCAGGACAGGTCTTCCTTTCGGTCCACTGTGCTGTAGAGTCTCTTCGCTTGAGCCACCTGAGATATAGGTGCTAGGGACGCTGACCCATCCAGCAAGAATTACGGTGAGATAGGACTACATAACAAAAAGAAGTTATGTACTTAGCATAACATTCCATGTTTGTAGTCCATCTCGCCTACATTCTTGCGTCCCTCCCTCCAACCCCTTTCCTGTTTTCTGGGGGATCTGGTGGACTATACTGGTGCTGCCTGCCATGGTTCTCTTTTGTTGTCCACCTGGCATGGATTATATTTTCAAAATCCTTTGTCTGCATTTAGGCAGCTGTTATACTGGTCTTACCTGATAGGTATTTATTGCTTTGTTGCAAACTAGATCTGGGGATTTGCTGTGAGGCACCATGGGATAGGGGCTAGCCTTGAGCCAGTAAAAGGTCTCGAGCTTTAGGATCGTCTGAGTCGGAGCCAAATATCGGCTCCGAACCCATCCAGCAAGAATGTAGGCGAGATGGACTACAAACATGGAACGTTATGGTAAGTACATAACTTCTTTTTTTTGTGAAATTCTGAATATGATCACTATGTTCCATATGTTGTAGTTCTATTGCTACATTGTCCAAAAAATAATTAAGCAGTAATCCATGACTGGATTGGGTATATCAGGATTTACCCACAGTTGGTGTGGTTTGATCATGAAGGCAAAGCACAAGTGATCAAACCAAGCCATCCATGGGTAAATCCTGATATATCCACACCCAGGAGTGGATTACTGCTATTATACAATGACATTATTTAAAAATTAAATTACTTACTTTTCTTAAGTAATGTCTTTATATAATGGAGCTGTAGTCTTCCTCCATGTTTTTGCTTGTTTATTGATGTACTTCACATGCATGTGGGACTTACATGTCCATGCTTCCACAGTACATCAGTACAGTGCAGAAGAAGACAGAATCTCCATTGCTGTTTTTTGCATTTTTTTTTTATTTATTGCTGAGATTTTTCTGTGGGACAGGGCAAAAATACAAGGACATCAGGTAAGTTCCTGATTGTTTAGTTTTGCAGAATGTACTTGATCTTTCTTGTATTTTGCTCTGTCCCTCTGCATATATCTTAGCAAGTCTGGTACTTCAGCGACAGGATTTTTTTCTGTCCGTATATGGTCAGTTTACAATGGGCACGCTGGTTGGGCTGTCCAATCAGCATGCACGTTTCGAATACTAATGAGAAGTCATTGTGTAATAGTCATTTTCTCTTGGTAAACTCTAAAATTCCATTTGCATTTCGTGCAGAAAACAGTTTTTGACAAATAGCTTAGTTGATAATTAGTCACTGTCAACATCTCCCATGTCCCAAACCATAGTCCATTATACACTTAAAAGAAGATTTTCTAAAGAAAGCATTTTGCTGGACATCGACATACTCTAATATGCATCATTTTACTGCGCTAACATATGTTAGCTTCTCTGTCACCACTAGATTCAACCAAACTAGTTAAAAAACACAACAAAAAAGAAAAAAACCTTCTGTTTCCATATTCTAGCTTTGCACATGAAAAACACAGCCAAGAAAGGATGTGCACATTCTGTTACTAAATGATAACACAGCTAACAGATAGAAATATCTGGTTTCATTCTGTGTTTTTTTTTTGTCTTTTCTTGGCTTTGGTCAGGGTGATTTTCAGCTGTCATGTCTTTATGCTTCAATTTATTTTTCCTCTCCTCATCTACCGCTATCTCATTTAAGAATAAGTCCTTACACATCCTCAGGTCTCAACAAAATGATATGGTAGGAGGCTGAAGAAAAGAATGTTTTGTGTCGGTAACAACATATTTCATTGATAAAATCTACAGTGACCTTCTCACTGGAAGGTCAAATATAAATAGATTTGTTACTTCAGGGAGACCTGTAGTGTGTTGTCACAGTAGAATATGCAGGATGCAAGAAACGAACAAGTTCTGTTCTATGTCGCTTATAGTTTAATAAATGCAACTAGCTGAAAGAACTGAAAAGCCATGATTCTAGATGCATTTTTTTGAAAGATTTGCATGTCCTCCCCTCCCTTTTTCAACAGCTAAGCATTTTAAAGGCATTAGACATAGTATGGAAACAATGGCAATCTCTTGGTAACATTTACTTATTAAAAACTCATAAGCTTGCAAAGAAATATCAGATGAATTTTACCAGGAATTTATATGCTAAACTAAAAAAAAAGTTTATAAGCAAATAAATATCACAGGTAGTTAGTGCATTAAAAGCTTATATGCTAACCAGGTCTATCTCCACTCTCCTGTATCTTTAACTATGCATGCAGTAAAAGAAGCACAACTAATCAGATTGATGCTTCATTTCCTTACATAAGCCTAATTTAGTTGCTATCACAGAATCATGGGCTAAGGCTAACACTTCTTTTTTACATCATTTTTTCCATGATTATAACTACTTTTTTGGCCCCAGATCAGGCACAAGACAAGGAGGTAGAACTCTTCTTCTGTTCAAGTTTTACTTAAATGTCCAACAACTTGCTCAAGAAAGCACTAACACAAGTAATTATTCTAACTGGCTACTTGCATCCATTCCCTCCCACAAAAATACATCTAGCTGTAGCACATCTACTGCCTCCTTCCTCACGTCCTTATCTAAATAATCTATTAAAAGAAATAACTTTCTCTACAAATAATATCAGAAATCTCCTAATACTTGGAGACATCAGTCTCAGCCTGTTTAGTACCATTTCAAATAATCTGAATACTCTAAATTAGTTCAACTTCACCCAGCTCATATCTCAGCCCGCTAGACTCAACCTCAATACATCTCAACACTCCCTCCTAGATCTCATATTAACTAACAAACTACTCTTATCATAAACATCACCATCTATCCAACATATTTCAGTGACCCTATTACTTTTCATATCCATTATCCATATGTAGACATACACCCAAAGTGCATATATTTCTATAATAAATCACAAAATCACAGAAAAAACATTAATAAATGTATATCCACCCTCTTCTTAATTGACTGGTCACCAGTTTTGAACTAATTTGACCATAATACTGCTACAGAACTATTCACCTCTGTACTAACTGACCAACAAAACTTCTGGTTCCTAGTAATCCAAAGACTGTACAAACCTAAAACTAATAATGGGTTAACCTATGACCTTAAAGCTCTTCTACAAGCTAGAGACAAGGCATGACATTCTTGGAAAGCACTTCCTACTACTATAAACCAACAGAGCTACACCCAGCTACACAACCTTGCCAAGCAAGCGATAGACCATCATAAAAGTGACTTGATGAAATCATACTAAACCTTACTAATAAAATCACCGAAAAACTTCTGGAAAAAGGTTAACTGTTTTACAGGATGGAAGGGCCTTCCCTCCATGAATTCCATACTCTCTCAACTTTCTACCTCTGAATTCCTTCATCATTACAGCAACCCTCCCACTCTTTTCTCTACTCAATCCCAAACTGCATCTAACACTTCCACCTTCCTTCCATGCATCTCTACATTCTACTTCAGAACTGTTGCATCTAAGAACATCCACTCACTGCTTGAACAGCTTAAAACTTGATAGCCACGCATTACTGACAAACTTCACCCATGTTTTATTTATCATCATAGAGACAACATCATAACCCCACTGAAACACATCTGCAACCTGTGTATTACACTTAATATCACCTAATATCTGGAAGAATGCTGTTGTAAAACCACTCCCTAAGAAACTCATTCCCTCCAATCCATCAGACTTACAGCCCATTTCTATTCTCCCTACCATAGGAAAGATTCTGTAATAATTACTTTATTTGCATCTCACTCATTACATGGCCTTTAGTCTAGTCACTGTACATCCACAGCTATCTGGACGCTCAGTGATAACATTCTTCTTGGAATGGACCAAAGCCTAATTACATTACTGGAGCATTTTTACTAACCTCACCAGAGCTTTTCATCCTGCCAATCACTCAGTTCTCCTAGACAATCTCATTGAAATAGGCATTAGTGATAACACAGTCCTGGTTCAAAAAAAATCTCTCTAACTTCTGCTTCTCAGTTAATTTAAATTCAAGAACCTCTACATCAATCGCTCTGCAAAAAAGGTGCCCCTCCAGAATCTGTTCTGACACCTTTCCTCTTTTCTATCTACATTAAAAAACTTCCTTCTGACTTAACCCATCTTCCTCTCCTACTTTATGCTGATGATATGGTCCTATTCCGCTCCAACCATTCTGTCTCTTCTCTTGAACTCAAACTTCAGGCTAATTTTCATAGCCTTATTCATTTTTTTTAATTTTTTCCCCTCAAATATTAATAAATAAAATTTAAAAAAAATGGTTGCGCCTAGGGAGGCTATGGCTGTGTCAGTTCATCACATAGAAATGCGCATTCTGTCTTCTTTTTCTCAGAAAAATTGGAGAAAACCATTTTTCAGGCTTTTTTAAAGTGTATACAATAACTTACAGCAGAAGAAAGTTACTGGAAATCAAACATTTTGCAGTGCAGACATGCTGGCTGGATCCCCTGTTGTCTGGGGAATTTTGGGGCCTACTTCACTCACAGAACTACTGAAGCTTTGCATTTTATCCAAACAGGCTGTAAAGTACCTGAATCAAGCAGCACAAGGATCTGGATCAATCCGGATGAGGGCTAAAAGGAGGGTTCCTATTAAATGATCCAAGACGCATTCATTCAAATGCATCTTGATCGAGCTTGAAAGCACGAAAAGGCAAAATAATGAAACGGCATATAAGTGAATTCTTTCCCCTGGGAAAGAAATTGCTTGGCCACTTTCATTACTTTGCATTTTTGTGACTGTAGTGCAATCTTGAAGTTGGTGTATTTAAGTAGGGGGGGTGTGGGGGGCACAAAAAAGCCAATTCAGCTTGCTTAAATGACTACAGACCAGTGGCACTAACTTCAAATGTCATGAAATGCTTTAAAAGGATAATAAAATAACATCTCTCAGAAGTTCTGCCATTGACCTTTGACCCTCTACAGTTTGCCTATCAGCCAAACAGATCCACTGCGGATGCCATTTCAGTGGCCCGGCCTGCACCTCTCTCTGGAACATCTTGAAGAGAGGAACAACTATGTCAGGCTGTTGTTCATTAACTTTAGCTTAGCATTCAATACAGTGGTTCTGATGTAACTCATAGGCAAATTAAGTAACCTTGGTATCAACAAGAGCCTCTGCACCTAGATCCTTGACTTCTTGATTGGAAAACCACAGAAGACATGTGTTGGTCACAACACATCAGCTGTCATTAAACTCAACACTAGTGTGCCTCAAGGATGTGAACTTAGTTTCTACTATTCACCATCCTTACCCATGACAGCTCTGTGAAATTTCCCAATAACCATATCATCAAATTCACAGATGATACCACTGTAGTGGGACTCATAATGGATGATGACTAGAGGGAGTACAGGAACAAAGTTGGCTCTCTGATCAACTGGTGCAAAAACATCAACTTGGATCTGAATGTCAACAAAACTAAAGAAGTTATCATTGACTTCTGAGAAAGGCCAGCCATTCCCTCACCAGTTGTGATCAATGGTGAGGTGGTAGAGAGAGCTCAATCTCCAACGTTCCTGGTGGTACAAATCTCAGAAGACCTCTCCTGGTTCGTGAATGCAGGCCAGATAATTAAAAAGCTCACCAACGCCTGCACTTCCTGAGAAGGCTCAAAAGAGCAAAGCTTCCTCTGAATGCTCTATCCACTTTCTATAAAGGAGCTATTGAAAATATTGTCACCTGCAACTTTGCTGTGTGGTACGGAAGCAGTACTACGGCAGAGAGGAAGAAGCTTCAAAGAGTAGTGAGGATTGTGAAGAAGATAATGGGGACAAATCTTCCAACCATGCAAGAACTTTTTACAGCAAGAAGCATAAAGAGGGCGTACAAAATACTTAGAGACACCACATCCAGCATTTGGCTGGTTTGCTAGACCTTCATCTGGCAAGAAGTACCACAGCATCCGCTGTAGGGCCTCCAGGTTCTTGAACAGTTTCTGTCCAACAGTAATAAGGCTCATAAACTCTGACATCAACTTGAACATCTCCTACCTCCAAACATGATCTCACTAGTAATATTTTACTGAAAGTGATACATTATTTAAATCACTTTAGTTAATATATTCTTACAGAAGTGCAATATCTTTCTCTTAAAAGTGCAATTGTAATAATTCCTCATGCAGTATTAACAATCTGCTTTTTCTTCTCTTTTTCTGTGTACATTACTATTTGTTCATATGTTTAGGTTTAAATGTATGGGCAGTTTTACTTGACTAGAAATAGGTTATAAGGAGTATCTGTTTATGTGTATTAATCATTAGAATAGTTGTGTATGCATCATATCTTATTCTCTTTATACATAAATTGCCTCTGCACTCTGATGATGAGCTGATACCTGAAATTTTGTTTAGGTTGCACTTGTGTTCCCTAAATGACAATAAAGTTTTCTTTGAATCTTGAATTTTTGCATCAGTGGGTCTGGGATAAAAAATTACTACTAAACTCCTCTAAACCAAAAGCAAGGCTTTTTGGCAGTAGGCAAAAGCTTACTTCTATCTCTAGGCTTCTAAAAACCCTTGATCATCTTAATAACAGTGTTGAAAGTATTACTTCTTTCAGATATGTAGGGGATTTGGTTTGACCCCTTCCTAAATTTTCCACTACACATGAACTGCACACACACAAAAATCAACTCTCTCTTATTCTGAGCTAACAGGATCTGCACTTTTCTATCCAGACAATGTAGAAATGCCACAGGTGAGGATATTTTACTGGCTCAGCTAGATTATTGTCTCCCATTAATTGTTGCAGCTTCTAAAAGAAATGTATCCACCATTTAATCCATTGTACATACCATTTACAGATTCAGCACTCTCTGCCCAAGAAATGAATACCATTGTAAGACTACTGAAAAACTAACTGGCTACCTGTGAAACAATGTGTTGATTTTCAACTTGCCTCTCAAGTATTTAAATTTATCAATAATGACACCTTCCTCCTACTAGCATCCAGTCTATTCAGATATGCACCAATATACAACCTCAGACACCCTAACTATGTCCTCTCCTTAATCCCCCCAAACTAGGTTTCTCTACACAGACTGAACATTCAGTCCTTTGTCCCAAGTTGTCAGAATCTCTCCCATCCTTTTCTTAAACATCATTTCCCTTACCTCATTTTCCATTCACAAATAAACAAACATTTCAAAACTCCAGGAAAATGCAACTGCCATCTCGCTGGACATATAACCTTACTCCTTCATTCTCGTCTTCCATCTGCATATACCTTGTTCTGACACATATGTTTGATAGTGATGCATGCTTTACAGTATGACAGCTCTACTCTCTATATAATCCATGTATATATTCTGTGGGATTTATGTAGGCTTTGTGCAAAGCCTGCACAATATTTACATGTTAGTGCAATAAGCAACAATGCTAATCACATATGCATGCTGCTTTTCACTCTTACATGAATACAAGCACTTTTTTTGTGCCAAGCAACAGTGTTGGCCCAGGGAAACATGTTGAGTAGTGCAAGCACACACAGTAAACAAACAAGCTATGCTATGGGCAAACCTGTTAAGCATAGTTGCACAGACAAAAGAAAGAGCTACATAGGGCAAATAATGTAAGCTGTACCAGGCAGTGAAAGTGTAGTGACCATACTGTGCACATAAACCAAACATATGAATACAGAAATAAGTATGAGGGATGGAAAATGGCAACTACAAAACATTGGTTATCAGGCAGGAAAACTGTAATGAGGACATTGTACACAGAAATCAAAGAGATGTATACATAAATATGTAAGTGGGGAAGATAAACATTTAAATTATAGTAAGATAATTAATGTGACGGTGCTTATGTCACAAAGCCAGTTTTGTAATAATAAAATTTTGCAATACTTATGTCTTAATAATTAATGATGGTCATACTTCCTGAGCAAATACAGGTAAATAAAAGCAGGTGTGATATTATAGGATGTGACAGTTACACAATTTAACATTATAACAGAGGGGGATTACATGACATATGAATGTCATCAACACGCTGAGTTGAGATGACAGTTCGCAAGGGCAGTACATACATTATGGGATATTTGCACAGTGTGCATTTTGTCAGTGTATCATGCTGGAAAATGGGAATGGCTGAGAAGCCACCATCTCCTTTTACAAGTATTGACCCCATCCCATCCCATCAATGTTAACAATGAACTGCTTATTAACTCTATGTGTCACAGAAATAGACCTGCACATGTGCAAGGAGGATCACCCTTGAAGGGAATTATGCACTTCAATATTCTAATAGTTATGCATCCCATATGTAGGAGTGTGTGGTGTTACAAATGTGGGAGAGCAGAGTATGACATGCATAATACCCTTGCGTAAGGCACTCCTGCCTGACACAAACTACCGGCACGTAACAAACAATAAAATCAAACACAGGAACGGCAAGCAAAGCTGAGTCTGAACCACTAATTTAATAAATGCAATTGAAATGAAATGAAATGAAAAACACTCCCTTATTAAAAACAACTACTAGTTACTGAGTGTTAAGAACTGGTACAGTAGATAGCAAACCAAAAAATTTTAAAATATTTTATATAGTTCTAAAATTTTAAATTACTAAGTGCTGTTCTTCTTAAATATTTTTTGAGACTCAGCACCTAAATATAACTGTGTGAGTATTATTATAAATCAGCCTAAAAATTAGGAGTACTAACAAATACAGAAGGTAAAAGTGACCACTACTAAACTGGATAAAAACTGTACTAAGATAATTAATACAAACAAACTCATCTCTGCAAACTTTTCAGTTTCAAAATACAGCTAATAGAACAAGCTTCATTTAGTCCTGGATAATTACAGGCATTCAAATTAATTTGCCAAAATAGTTCTAGTTCCTCTAAATGTAAAGGTAAAGGTCCTCCCCTGATGTCAAAAGCTACCTGGTCTATAATCATGCATTTAAATTTATGATCCTTGTAAGTCAGAATTTTGCTAGGGCATTATCAATTTTACCATTGGAAATTGCATACTGATGTTCATAGACTCAATCACGGAGTCTACACTCCATTTTGCCAATATAAAATGTGGGGCAACATTGGCACCTAGCTAAATACACCACATTCCTAGAGTTACAACTGAACCTCTGTTTTAATTTATACTGAATATTATTGATAGAAAACCTGTTAGTAACATCAACATGTTTACAAAAATTACAGGAATCACATTTACCCATACCTGTAATTTTAGAGCTGTTCCTATGTTGCTGTTCCAACAAATTCTTTAAATTTTTGCCCCTTCTAAATATCACTTTGGGATGTTCTCCCATTTTACCAAATAATGTTGGGTTCATTCTAAATAATTCCCAGTTCTTCTGGATAATATTCATAATGACTTGACTATCCACTATGAATGTAGTGGTAAAACTCAAATGAAAATCTGTTTTACCTACTGTGTTCTGTCCACTGGGGCTACTAATAACCTCTTGATTGCCTGAACTGAAAATGGCACCTTGAGCCCTCTCTACTTGCTTAACACTTAAGATGGTATTATAAACCTTGTTAAACCTCTTAAATTTGACTTCATCTATTAGAGGGCCTAGTAAGGCTTCAGAATAATCACGACTCAGAAACATATTTTTCAAAAGGTACCATTCATGTACAAATTCATTATCCTGACTTACTATACATGTGGCCCTCACCAGTTGGCCTTTAACAACTGACCGTTTCTGATGGTGAAGGTGGCAACTTGAGAAGTGCAGGAAAGTGATAGAATAAATGCTCTTCCTGTAGATCTTGGCTACAAAGCATTGTTGTACCCTATTCTTTGTAAGCCAAATCTCTAAATACGCTATCTCCTCAGTGTTGAACGTGGATGCAAATTGCAGAAACTGGGTTGACTGATTAAAATAGTCTACTAGATTATTACTAACATCAATATCACCTTTTAATAGAATAAAGATGTCGTCCAGGTAACATGCATAATATACTAGGGAATTGTTCACATTTTCATTTTTAAACACAAATTCTGTCTCCCAGTATGACATAACCAAATTCGCTAGCTGGCTCCACATGGGGAGCCCATAGTTACCCCTACTTTTTGTACATAAAAATCATTACCAAACATAAAATAGTTGTTGGATAAAATGACATCAAGTAATTCTATTACCAGGGCAATTTCTGCCACTGAAGCTCCATTTTTCTTTAACATAAAGCCAATCCACTCAATGCCTAACATGTGTAGGATGCAAGTGTAAAGGTCTTTAACATCAACCGTAAGGAAATTGCATTCCTCATTGTACTGTAAGCTGTCAATCTTTCTCAAAAAAGACCAAGAGTCTTTACACACTTGGTCTTCAGGTACTAAATATTTCTTCAATATAGAATCAATAAATTTTACACATGGATAGGTAGGTGAGTAACGAACATCTACTAAGGGTCTCATAGGTGGATCCACCAATTTTTTATGAATTTTGGGTATTCCAAAAAAATATGGGAACCTAGGGTATGATAACAGCATGTAGTTGTAAATATTTTGTTCAATCCTACCTTCTGTGAATAAGTCATTAATGCAATTTTTAATCTGTTGATAGGCCCTATTTACGTCTGTTTGAGAACTCAGTTGATAAGCAGGTGTATCCAATACCAACCTCATCCATTCAGCATAGTCAGAATTATCTAACACAACCAAACCCCCTCCTTTGTCTGGTTTACAAACACGAATGTCCTGTGACTTGATAAAATGAAGGTACTCACGTTCATATTTGCTTACGTTGTGTGTATACCTACCCTTACGCTCATTTTTGATATTATATCTAATTCACAAGTGTGTTCAAAGACTTGGAGTGTAGGGTGTAATGGGGGGTTAAAAGTGCTTGGTATATAGAACCTATCAATCTCAGGTACATTCATGACATCCCCCATCAACAAATTAAAATTCAACTTCCTAGTGAAAGTTTTAATATCCAGAATAGTTTTAACCAAGTCCAGATGTTTGGAGGGGACAAAGGTATGGCCCTTAGCAAGGAACTCCACAATATCAGAATTGATTTGGACTGTGGAGAAATTATATACTTTAAAGTCTCCTGCTTTGTTGGTAATAGTCCCTGGGCCACCTTTTTTATTAAGAGTAAAACCTGCTAACTCTTCTGTTTGTTGAATTTGCGGGGTCCCTTGTTGGTGTTCTAGTATGTATTCTTCTGTTTCGGTTTGGCCCCTGAAAAATTGGCCTGCCGAAAAGTTTGATTATTTTGATTACGATGAGCTATATTGTTCTTTTCTCGAGAGGTATTCTGTAACCTTTCACTCCTATGAATCCCCACTGGAGCTTCACCAGTGTCCAATGAAACATGAAATACATCAGGGATGTTAATAGAGGAGACCTCTTCTAAATGATTGAGATTATTGGAATTGTGATTATTAAGGTTGAGTCTGGCTCCATCAAATGTTATTGTGCAGACAGATAACAACAAATGCAAACACCACACTATGGCGTAATGTATTCCTGAGAGCTGTGTATTGTCAGCATCTGCCACAGGAGGTAGCAATGGATATTGTCACAAACAAATGAAATGAATGTGTGAATTAAGAAAGGATCCCTGATAATGAATGTCAAATCAGCATACCAGACTGATGGCAATTAAATGAGTAAGCTCATATGCACACAGTTGTGATCAGTCCTATATCAATATTCCGTAGTCAAGGAAGGTTTCTCTGTATGTCTGTTTACATACCACCCAGGACCTAGAGCACACTGGTTTACACCACATGTGCCACAGTAGCACTCTCACCATGATGTTTGCAGAACAAATGTCTACAGGCATGAAATCCAAAGCTATGCTCACTTGTGTTCATGCAGCATATCAAAGGACAAGACTGACATGATGTAATGGTCGTTGTGTGATGTCAGTATGTTCACAAAAAATGAATCCCTATGGTAGAACTGAACATCTTGCTGTACAGCTCCTCCAAGTAACAGTATGGCTATTAGTCACATTTGCTACACTAGTGCTGTTATCACAGCTGTTAAACTTCACCTATGTGGCATCACTCAATTAGTTGTACTTTATTTGCCCATAATTTTTATCTGCTAAAATTGATGGAGGAGTTCTCTGTCACTGTTTAGATACAGAGTATAATGGGGGAGGGATGTCTTTCATGCAGAACAGCTAAGAATGCAAATGCTTACAGTTACTCAGTGCTGGTTTGAAACACCTGCCTATGCATTGAGAAAATCATCACTATAGTGGGATCAATTAACATGCCATGGTATAAGTGCATTGCTAATTGTCATATGTGTGGTTATGTGAAAGCATTACATCATGTGTATGACTCAAGGAATATGTCCTTGTAATTACTTAGAAAGAACCTCGCTGTGTGTCAGACAACATTGCCTGATGCCAGGTATAGTCAAACACATCTGTAGCCCCCTGCTGTTGTCACTGTGACAGTAGAACAGCAATCATGTACAATGTGGATATACTCCTATATTGAAGCATATGCCTTAACATACATTACATCGTCTCGTGTCCTGAGTCCTGAGGAGGTGAATGACAGTCTAGTCAAATGACAGCATCAGTCTTCAATACAGCCTTCCTGAAAAAAAGTAGAATAAACTCTTGTAACAGGAAACTATATCTACACATGAACTTAGGACATGTGGGTGACAACACTATTAATATCATGTACACTACTTGTAAGCAGTGACATCGTGATTTGAACTATATAGCAAACATCACAGGCTAAACATACATGACAGTCATTCCTGCATTCATATTCCCTACTTGTGTACTGAAACAATCTACAAACAAGTGTATTATACACGTGCACCACAAGAGATGTCTGATTACATGTGAGCCACACTGCATCTTTGAAAGGATGATATCAGCTGTGTCATGCAAAGGAGATGTGTGTGCAAAAATGAATTCTACAGCTTTGTGGAATTCTAAATGTTGTCAGTGTTAAGAGATGTAACACACTGCTTTATCCATTTACATTCACACACACACACACACACACACACACACACACACACACACACACACACACACACACACACACACATACACACACACAATCAGGAGAGTTTCATTGCTGCATTTGAACTCCCTACCTATCGATTGACACTCTCTACATATAAGTGTATTATAGGCATGTGCCACAGGATGGTCTGACTTTAGTGTTGTGAGAGTGCATCACATTTGTGGATAGAGTGAAAGGGGATGTGGGATTGGTCTGACCATGTAAATGCTTCAAATGAGTGGGAGTCAAATGAGCACACCAGTTGCATAAAATCCTCCTGTAATGCAATGGACCCACCATCATGCACTCACAAGTTGATTGTTGTCAGATTAGAACCTCCTAACTATCTATTTAAATAATCTGGAGGGCACAGTACTTAACACAAGGGCCACTTCAGAAGTCTGACTTTTGTAGTGTGATAGTGCACTTTATAGAGGATGATGTCAGTGTGGTGTTGCAGAGATGATGATGTTGGGAGAAGAGTCTGACACTGATGTGGACTCACCCTACAGTGTAAAATTAATTCCAGACTACTACATTATTGAGGACAGCAGTAGTTAAAATCATAAAACACACACACACACACACACACACACACACACACACACACACACACACACACACACACACACACACACACACACACACACACATGTTGACTTCTGTGAGATTAGAACACCCTACCTATTAACACAATATAGAGGACACAGTACTTAATATAAGTACGGTTGCTGAAGTCTGACTTTTACACTGTGACAGTCAGTGTAGATAGGATTAGCTTCTCATTCTGTGTCAGAGAAGATATTGTGATGTTGAAGGTTTTGTGTAAATCCATGTTTGTTGATATGACTAAGCACAATGTTATGATCAATAATATGTACAAATTGCTGACTTATGTCAGCTATTACATCATTAATGTATACTGCAGAACTGAGAGTGACATGTACCTGTCTTGTGTATATGAGACACACACACACTTGTGAAACACAGGCTGGGCAATGAATCATTCATAGATCATCAGGTTCTGATGGTGGTTTGTAAACCTAAATAAATGGTACTGATATTAGCAATGGACAATGTGGACTGTCAATCCCAAGCAATACTTAATATTCCAATGCAGGAGGGATAAAAACTGATTTATGTGTGTCAAGGCTGTATGTGCTTTCATATCATTTGTAAGTTGCAGTGCTGCAGTGCAGACCCAACTGCCCAGAATGAAATGGTCAGTTAACCACACAGTTCACTGCATTTCACAAATACTTTAAACAATTTCCATATCATGAAGTAATATAATCCAGTAGCAATATTTATTTTTGTTCAAAATCTTTTCCTAAACTACAGTGCTAAAAAACATATTTGCATGGATGCTGGCAAAGTGTTAGCGCATGTGTGGTAATTCTATGATGTGTAGAACTGTGGCTGTGAAGTGCCAGTGTTTAATTGTGTTCAGTGGTGCTGTCTACCATCCTTTACACAAATAAGAATCTGAGAGGAAATGTGATTCCAATTACATTTAAACCAAATCTGTTTCATTTTAATATGTTGCTGACATATGCTTCACATGTTGTATTATACCTTTCCATGTTAGATCCAAAGATCAATTCAAAAATGAACTGCTGTACGTAATAGTATGCTGTGAGCAAGCAGAGTTCTTTGTGGAAGGGAAAAGTGAACAACTTTAATTTAGTTTGGCTTCTACAGTGCAAACAGGCTTAGCGATATACCTCATCCATCAGCACTCTGGACAGTACTTAGCAGGGAAAATCCACCTATCAACCTAGCTTTCTCTGTGTTATAAGGTACTAAAGAGAGCTAAATGAAAACGCAGTGCTGAAGCAGGGTTCAACTCCAGTATGCAGATCATTTTACAAAGAGTGTCAGGATGTGACTATTATAGTAACTTTTTATCATGACTTTAAGAGTACCTAGGAATGACCATTACAACTATGTTGCCTGGCCAAACTGTGTGTGTGATAGCTACTGAAATAATCTTTTATACCCACTACGTATGAAACATACTTCAAGGGAACTCACAGGTTAACTGGGTGTACAATATGGTGTAATGAAAACACTCACTGCATTTTGCAGTAATGCCTGAAATACCATTTAGCATTACATACTACAGTCACTCTTTGCCAAACCTCATGCAAATGCTGAGGACTACAAGTGATCATACAGAAGGGTCTTAGACAGATACATAGGCAACTCATTCACAGGAAAGACACTTATAAAAACAGGCAGTAGGTATTGCACTAATGCTAGATTCAAACCATTGTCAAGATGAAAACTTAAATTTACAGACTTGATCATTAGCTCTACAACCCATCAAGGAAACCATACTTCACACATGTCAAAATCAAACCTTTGAAGGGACAGTGATAACCTGTTCAGCCAGTGGAAGATGTAGCTTTTAATCATCGGCAAAGTAATTGCAGACTGAAAATGCCATAACATGACATTTACATCCATCAGCCTAATGAATAGTCAACAGTACAAATGGGTGAGAGAGAAGAAATGAAGATAGAGACAGATATGCAGACACATATGAAAGGGTGGTATTATGGGTAATTAATGCACATCGTTATGGTGCTCTCAGTATTCATCGATCTTGCTATGCATCAGTAAGTGATGGCTGTGGTGATCAAGAAGCTGTAGGACAGGCAAAACATGTTGAAGGCATGAGTAGAATCAGGGCTGTTTACTAAATCTTCCTTATGGTCACTGGCAAATCCTTAACTGAGTTAAAAGTAGGATATGTCATGAAACTTCATAGAAGTACAACATAACAGTAAAAAAATAGTGATATACATCTAGGATTGAACCCTTGATGATATGGGCAAAAATGAACCTTCAGACAACTGATTTATATCAACACTCCATAGAGGATGCTCCCCTTGCCTGCATCCAGTAGTCAAAGGACTGTTAGAGTAACTGTTGCCAGTGATTTCCTTTAGTCTGTCTTTACTCTGTATTCTGATAGTGCAGCATGTTTAAGCAACTTTGTGCGAGGATAACTGGACTACTGCAGGTGATGGCAACAAGTGACCAGATTTTGCCATAGGACATGAGCAGCCATTCACTTTCTCTCAGCATCGGTGTGCGATGTCAACATCCGTGCAAATACTGAGGCGGAAGAAGTGAAGGCTTTGTTATGGGCCATGTCCATCCATATGTGTATGTTGTGTGTGAGTCTATGTTTTGACCAGATTAATAGTGTGAAAAAGGGGTTGAGAGGAAAATGGTGAAATGGGGGGTGGGGAGGCAAGCAGAGGTGATGACACAGTAAAGAATAGAGGAATTTGCAGGAAAGTAGTAGGAGACAACCATATATGTCCATTTCTTCACAACATGAATGTAGAAGGGTAGACAAAACTTGCTCATTCTGAAGTGTCACTACACCAAGGGTAGGTGACAACAACAGAATAATATTGTACAGCTAGTTGTACCAAATCAAGTGTATCAAGAAAACATATGGGGGAAGTGGAAAGCTACGTATGGGCTTTATTTTTTGTGGGACAGGTGCCCATTTTTTACTTTCTTTTTTTTAATTTCAAAGAAAGAGAAATGTTGGGAAAGGGCCATAAGAATGTGAAGGTTAGTTGAGGAAGCAGGTGTAGACATACAGGACAAACAAGACAGACAGGGATGGTGATGGACATAAACGTTTTGGGATACCGTGACTGAGGATAAGTAGAGGACGTCAGAAGTGCACCCACTTCAAGCCTAAGAACAGTGAGTATCTAGTTCTCACCCTCAGAACTGTCATCACTGTCTCCTGTCTCAGTTTCCATTGTCAGTGATCAATATGTTTTCATCTTGGCAATATGATGAAGCACCTTTTATTCATGCTCGATTTGGGCACAAAGGCCCCTTTCCATTATACCTTCCATTGGCCCTATCAGCTCTTGGCTTGTGACAAAATCACTACCTCCACTACTACCACTACTCCAAGAGGGTACCATTGCACCAGCTTCCAAGGTAGACCTACCCGATGCAGATGGGGCAGAGAGGGCAGGGGTTGCAGAAGCAGTGCTGACAGCTGGTGGGCCGATCTGCAGTGGTCAGTGTACCTCTCTGTGCTGCATCTCACTTTTTGTAAGTAGAAATGTATTACAACAGAACATTTTAAAAGAAAGTTAATTATTCCATGGAATATCACATGACTATATAATTTCAGAAAATAAACAGTTATGATTATCCAGTCTGTATACCTTTACCACATCCAGGTATGATGGGAAAGTCTTACTCTGTTGTACCATTAATCAGTTGCACTGCTATGATATCTCAAATACAACTATTTATTTCATTATTACCATATTGTATACAATTATGATACTTATTAGGCTTACAGTAAGACCTAAAGCATACGTACGCTGCATACCTCTCTACCTAACCAATACCTACCCAATGCCATATTCAAGGGTGACTTTAATTACCCCACTATTAACTGGGAATCCTATACATCACCCAATGTACATGCACAGAGATTCCTGGATTTTGTAAACACAAACTCCCTGGACCAGATAGTCAATACACTAACCAGGGGTGCAACCATACTGGATCTGGTCATCACTAATATGGAAGATTGTTGCACAGCCCCTACTTTAATGACTTCCCTGGTAAGGTCAGACCACAAAATGGACTCCCTTGAAGTAAAAATAAAACCTGGACCCCAGCTAAACCTGGAATATTCAGGAACTATTCTAAGGCTAACTTCCTGCTATTAAGTGAGAACCTGGCAACATTTCAAGCTCCCATAAACCCTGAGAAAACTGCTGCCTATGCAGAACTGTTCAGGGAAACCCTATACATGCATGTTAATAGCAAGGTGACCAATGGTCCCAGTTTTTCCAGGACAGTCCCAGTTTGGAAGTCTCTGTTCCAGAATCTCAAACATTGTCTTTGGGACACAGACATGTCCTAGTTTAGACCACTCAGTATGAATGGTGACTTGGCTTCCCAGGGTGGCCAGTCCCCCTGCTTTCTCTTCCTAAGCAGCTCTGGGGATTTTGTGATTTTTTCAGGGATGCCATTAGGTATGGTGTAAGATCGGATGCCTATGCCCTGGCAGGAGCCATCCAGGTGCTGCCGCCATCAGTCATTCCCTCAAGGACTTCCATCGTGAGGAATTCTGCTTGACCTCCTTACCCAGGCAGGAGCTCTCCAGGCCCTACACCCATCTGCTGGCACTCTCATACTGACTTCTGTTGGGGCCAAACCCTACAGTCTCCCCCTTCGACCTGACCAAGAGACCTTCCCCGGCCGTGGCCCTCCATGACAGGGGACTCCGCCACCTGCATTTCTCCTGCAGGCTGCCAAATTGTGACGGATCGCTCATGCCCTAGGACCCTCTCAGCGGAGCTTCCCTCTAATCCCATCTGCTCCTCCAGAACTCCCCTCAGCCTCTGAGGGGCAGAATCACTCTCATGAAGGCTTCAGAGTCCCCCTGTTTTCCCATCCAGAGCAGCTCTGAGGACTTTGAGATTTTTTAAGGATGATGATGGTTATGGGGTGAAGTTCATAGGTGTGTACTAGGCTAATGGCCCTGGGGCCTTTACAAGCCTAGCCATAGGATTAGCCTGGCATAGTGCCACCCGACCTTAGTTCCCAGTGCCTCTGTCGAGTAGAGCCACTGGTGTTATCCCTGGGGTGAATTTTCTATTTCCCATCCACTCATCACGATTTGTCTTGAAGAGGGTCAGCAAGGTGCTATGGGCAGTCTCTGGGTTATGAACCTGTCCCTCCAGCATGTTCTGTTAATTGTGGTAATGAGGTTGAGGTCTCTGGAGCATGTGGTGTGGAGGGATTGAGATTTATTTAGCTGTAGCATTTCTAACAGATCTGGATCAGACATGGCTTTGTAAGTCAAGCAGAGATTGCCTCTAAGTAGGCGATATGAGACCGAGAATAGTTGGAGATTTTTGAGTCTGTCCATATAGGACAAGGGTTTAAGGTCTAGGATCCTCTTTGTGAGGTACTTTTGCGGCCTCTCCAGTTGTTGCAGGTGTCTAGTGAGGTGCATGCCAAATGCGGCATTGTATTCAATGATTGGCCTAATGAGGGAAAAGTAGAGGGAGACAATGACCTATTTCTTCCTGGATGCAAAACCCTTAGTAATGAGATGTGCCACATAGAAGGGACTTTCTGACCACAGTGGCAATGTGGTGATCAAAAGAGCGGTTAGCTGTCAACCTGTGTTCCCAGATCTCTTATAACGTCTTCTGTGTTCAGTGGACTACCATCAATGTGGTAATTCATGGGAACTGGGTTTTTCCCAAAGGGGATTACAACACATTTTTTGGCATTAAGCTTAAGGCCATGGTTCTGACACCAGTCATTGGTCACAGTGAGGCCATTCTGTAGGATGTCAACATCACTTGGGGAGTTAATAATAGTTCCCAACTTACAATTGTCTGCGAACTTTGTCAGCCAGAGTCCCTTCGTGTTGGCCTGGACTTCAGAGAAGTAGATACCAAACAGGAGAGGACCCAGCACCGAACCCTGTGGGACTCCACTCATGATTAATTGGCAGTCTGACTTGAAGTCACCTACTTTCACATTGTAGGTTCTATCTTTGAGCCAGTTTGCAACCCATATAGTGATATAGGGGCTGATGCCAAGCTTTGCGACTTTTTCTATGATTCCTGAGTGGTGAATTGTATCAAAAGCCTTGGCCAGATCAAGTTAGGCTGTATGAACCACCTAGCCTTCATCCACAGCTCTGGTGACTGATTCAAAGAAGTCGACCAAGTTGAGCAGGCATAATCTACCCTTCACAAAACCAAACTCTGTGGGATCCAGAGTTTCGAGATTCCCTATATCCTTGTTTATTTAGTCCATGATGATGCGTTCCATAGCTTTGCATATCAGACTCATCAGGCTAATGGGGCAATAGTTCCAAGGGTCTGTAGTCGCTCCTCCTTTGTGGAAAGGGATAACTGTAGCAGTGCGGCATTTGGCAGGGACAAAGCCTGAGGTGAGGCTGTGACTGAACAGAGCACACAGGCGAGGTGCCATGTCACTCTGTAGTTCATGTAGAACACAACCAGGGATACTGTCAGGTCCCATAGAAGCTGTATTCTTGGCCTTGGACAATGCTGTTTTAACCTGTGCAGCAGTAATTCTGGGTGCCTGGCAATCAACTGGTATTTTGATTGGTCCTTTGGGGGGAGAGGGGGGTAAGGTTGGCACTGAATCTGTTAGCTTGGTATAGGAGGTACCATTGTGCAGTAGCTCAGAGCAAATCTGGGTATTGTCGTGGGGATTCTTTACATAACTATAGAAGGCCTTATGGTTGTCTTTACTATCTGCTGCAATTCTGTTTTCATACCTAGCTTTAGAGGATTTGATGAGGGAGCTCAACTTTTTGTTGAGGCAGAATAGGGACTTTTTCCATTCTTGGGACTTCACCTTATTCCACATCAGTTTCCTCCTTCTGTTGTAGAGTTTGTTTATGGCAGGGGACCACCAGATTGGCTTCCTTTTTTTGAAGGAGAGTATCTTGCTTTTATTGGGTATGGCAAGATCCATGCATTTGTGTACATGTTGGTACAGTGCATTGGTGTATGATTCTGCAGTCACGCAACTATTCTCCATTTGCATGGGTGCCATGAAGTTAGCCACCTCTGTTTTTAGGATCCCAAAGTTAACTTTGGAAAAGTTTTTCATGTTGGTTACCTTTGCTGTGGGGGTGGGAGGGATGTGGATTTCCAAGGTGATTAGTTTGTGGTTGGATCTAACCAAGGAGGAGCTGACTATTGGTGTAGAGCAATGGTCGCCCATGTTAGTAATGACCAGGTCAAGGATGTTTCTACCTCTAGTGTGGGTAAGAATGAACTGGTCCAGGGCATTGGAATTAATGAACTCCAGGAAATGTTGGGCAAGTGTATTGGTACATGAGTAGTTTACCCAGTTAATGGAGGGGTAGTTGAAGTCGCCTAGCAATTGTTAGGTTGGACCCTAATATTCTTCAGGGTGCTTAGGAACGTGGAGTGTGAGTCTTGGGACATGGTTGGAGACCTATAGCAGGCTATGACCTGAATAGCTGTCTTACCCAATGTTAGCTGCACCTGAAATATCTCTGATGCGTTATGTTGGGCTACTAGTCTGGAGTTGTGTACAGGAGCTCTCCAGGCCCCTCTGCCATCCACCCTGGTGCTTCCTCAAGGACTTCCGTCATGGGAAACTCTGCCTGACTCTGCTCACCCAGGCAGGAGCTCTCCAGGCCCCGCTGCTGTCTGCCCTAGCACTCCCTTAAGGACTTTTGTTGTAGGGAGCTCTGCCTGATCCCCCCCTCCCCCAGGCAGGAGTTTACCCAGCCCTGCCACTGTCTACCACTCTCCCCCTTCCTGACTTCTGTCCCAGATGGGGCATGGTCTTTACCCCCTCACCCAGGCAAAAGATGTCCTGTACCAGTCACTTTCCACCTCTCTCTCCCTTCCAGATGTCCATTGGGACTGACCCCTTCTGGGGTTCCACTTCTACCCAGGAGAGAGAGCTCTTTTCCAGGGTTACATATTTCCTAATTGCTGCCAAATCATGCAGTGTCATGCGTGCTCTTGGAGCCTTTCAGGGAATCTTCCCAGCTTCATGGAACTCTGCTGGGCCACGAAGCCTCAGATAATCCCTCAGCCAGACTTCTGTGACACTGGTTCTCCACATTGCCTTGCACCTAGGGCTTTCACACTCACAGGGGAGATGGCCCTGGGTCCCCATCTCTGCACTTTTTGCAGCACACCACAGTCTCTCACCCCCACAGTGCCAGGCGCCGACTAATGTTCATCGCTTCTTGCCTCCTGTCATGTGGCCTCTTTCCTCCTGCGTGGTGCTATTCACAGAGTGACATCCCCACAGTGCCTGGTGATGGATGGGAGGCCAACCTGCCTGCCCCAGTGCGAGATGACATGGCTGCCCTATCTCCACTCCCATGGGGGCTGGGAGAATGGTATTGCAGACCTGGCTTCCTGGGGTAGCCCTCAAGTGTCCCTGTTTAGGTTCTGTAACAAAATGGTCACCTTGGTTAAAAGCTGCATAGAGGCAGCTGTGCCCACCAGGAAGAAGTACAGAACTAACTCAAAAAACAAGCCACCCTCGAGGAATCACAAAATCAATAGGCTGTATAATAGGAGGAAGAAAATCCTGGCAAAAATTATGAGGTGCAGCACCCAGCAGGATAAAAGCACTGTCATCAAACTAAGCAAACAACTCAGAGGACAAATAAAGTCAAGCATAGCAAATTTGAGGTAAGTTTGGCCTCCCAGGCCAAGGACAACCACAAAGCATTCTTTAGCTATGTCCGCAACCTCAAAGGCAATGCACAATTGTGTGCAAATCTCATTGTGAATGGAGTCACCTATCCTGAGCCAGAAGATATAGCAAACCTCCTAGCTGATAAATTCAGCTCCAGCTTTGCCGCCTCAACTTTCCCTCAGGAAATATCATCAAATAAAAGTTTCCCTACTATCACTAGGGAACAGGTCCTTAATGCTCTCTCTAAGACCAAGAACACTACATTGATGGGCCCAGACAATATTCCGGATGCCTCTTAAATAGTATGAAACATGACCTATCAGGCCATCTGGAATTACTATTTAACTGTAGCCTGCAAATAGGCTTTGTGCCTCATGAATGGAGAAAGGCAACAGTCATCCCTCTGCACAAAGGTGGGCCATTTACAGACTCTGGAAACTACAGACCCATAAGTCTCACTAGTCTTATATGTAAAGCCATTGAAAGAATTATCATGGAGATGAGCAGTAGAGATATAGTGAACCTCCAGAGACTGGACCCAACCCAGTTTGGTTTCATCAAGGGTAGATCATGCTTACTCAAACTGGTGGACTTTTTTGAGAAGGTCAAAAAAGCAATGGATGAGGGAAAAATTGTTCACACTGTCTACCTTGACCTGGCCAAGGCATTTGACACAATACCCCACTTAGGCATTGCTGACAAACTCAAGAGGTTAGGTACAAACCAGTATGTTTAGATTATCAGTGGGAGTGGTAAGCACTAGGTAGGCTATATACCACAAAAGGAGTGGTTTCTGGCCCAGAAATTGTAGTTTATTGGCCATTTGAGCACTTTTTTCCATCTCCTTCAACTTTCTGCTTTAAAAGCCCACATTTGCACTTGTTTCCCACCTTTCCTATAACTAGTCTAGTCCAGATACAGATTTGCTGTATCCAAGACTATTTGTAAGCTTCTGAGCGCCCCAAGCCTCTCTGTGTCGGAGGGAAGCCTTCTATCTTGTCAGTGAGAGTGGTAACCACTAGGTAGCCTATCTACCACAAGGGGAGCGGTTTCTTGCCCAGAAAGTGTAGTTTATTGACCGTTTGGGAAGTTTTTTCCATCTCCTTCAACTTTCTGGTCTAAACGCCCACATTGGCGCTTTTCCCACCTTTCCTGTAACTAGTCTAGTCCAGATATAGATTTGTATCCAGGACTGTTTGTAAGCTTCTGAGAGGTGCCAAAGTCTGCTCTTCAAATTTTCCCTTAGATCTGCTAGTTCTCTCTTCTCCTGCACATTTACTAGCTTATTAATCTAGCACTTTACCATACCAGACTTCTTGTAGAAATTATTGTAGCACACAAAAGTGCTACCACCACTAAACGTTCTACAAGGAAATAGATCCAGTACTTATTATTAATGCCCATCCCTCCTGGAATGTCTAAAGGTCAGTTCCCTGTGCTTTCTCCTATTAACCTGGTGAACTTGGGCATCCTGATGCAATGTAGCAACTGCCTCATGTACACCGATAACCCTATCCTCTTACCTGCCAACACTCAGACTTGCGAGAGATGCACTTATATATCCAAA
The DNA here is from genome assembly GCF_019279795.1 of Protopterus annectens. Classification (NCBI taxonomy): domain Eukaryota; kingdom Metazoa; phylum Chordata; order Ceratodontiformes; family Protopteridae; genus Protopterus; species Protopterus annectens. Next base: position 535,920,683 of record NC_056750.1, read on the forward strand.
ATGAAAGCCACGCACTCTCCAGCCAAGACTGGAATAGCTGGTCAAGAGGAGAAGGTCAACACTTTCACCAAACCACATGGACCACATAACCCTCCAGAACACACACCAGCACTGCCTTCACATAAAAACACAAACCACACACCCGCCTTTGCGGAGGCTGTCAATAAAATTCTACCCAGACAGCAGAGACCTCCAAGGCAGAAACACATTGGACCACCACAACACAACACTAATTATGAGACACATAATTCTCCTAAAACAGTGTGCCACTCAACCAAAGCCTCTAATGCAAAACAGCATAAGTGACTCAATAGTGAGGCACACTGATGTCCCACTCATTAGGCTGAATAAGGAGAAAGAAACAGTTGGCTCCTTGTCAGGTGCCAGGATCTGCCACATAAAGCGCATACTCAGGTCCCTCAACAACAGGTACAAATATGACTCTATCATTGTACATGTGGGTGTGAATGACCTGAGATGTACCTCCCTGGACTACATGAAAAAAGACATGGAGGAGCTCTCGGATAATGTAGCCCAGGCGGGTACCACCCTAGCCCTGAGCAGAATCCTACCATCACCCAGAATTATACCACAGTACAAGCAGAAAATGATTGATTTCAACAATTTTCAAAAAAGTTTCTGGTGTCATTCTAAGGGGATCCAGTATCTGTCTGCCTGGGATGACATGACTGACAGACCTCAATGTTTTGCCAGAGATGGCCTGCATCTGTCACCCCTGGGCTTCTGGATAGTGGCTAAGGCTCTTGCCACCCCTACAGTGCCTTTTTTAGGTGGTGTTCCAAATAGCAAATTACCACCATAACAGCTACAAACAAATGCAGTCTGAGGGTCATGCTGCTCATCACTAGAGGTCTAAATCTCAAAATGCACTCGCTCGAAGCACTCCTTAAAATGGAGAACATCAACATTTGTGCTGTAACAGAGACCTGATTCAAGGCAGCAGAAAGCACCCCTGCATTACCAGGCTATAACTCATTCCACACCTTTCGGGCCCGAAGCTCCAAAGGCAGTGGTGTTTCCATATTCATAAAGGATGCACACACCTCCAGACTGGTAGCCCAACATAATGCATCAGAGATATTTCAGGTGCAGCTAACATTGGGTAAGACAGCAATTCAGGTCGTAGCCTGTTATAGGACCCCAACCATGTCCCAAGACACTCACTCCACGTTCCTAAGCACCCTGGAGAATATTAGGGTCTGACCTAACACTCTCATATTGGATGAATTCAACTACCCCTCCATTAACTGGGAAAACTACTAATGTACCAATACACTTGCCCAATGTTTCCTGGAATGCATTAATTCCAATGCCCTGGACCAGCTTGTTCTTACCCCCACTAGAGGTAGCAACATCCTTGACCTGGTCATAACTAACATGGGTAAGCGTTGCTCTACACCAGTAGTCAACAACTCCCTGGTTAGATCCGACCACAAACTAATCACTTTGGAAATCCACATCCCATCCACCCCCGCAAAGGTAACCACCATGAAAAACTTCTCCAAAGCTAACTTTGGGCTTTTAAGAACAGAGGTGGCTAACTTCACATCACCCATGCAAATGGAGAATAGTTGCATGACTGCCAAATCATGCACCAATGCACAGTACGAACACGTACAGAAATGCATGGATCTCATCATACCCAGTAGAACCAAGACGATGTCCTCCAAAAAAAGGAAGCCTATCTGGTAGTCCCCTACCATAAATAAACTCTACAACAGAAGGAGGAAACTGATGTGGATTAAGGTAAAGTCCCAAGACTGGAAAAACTCCCTTATCAGCCTCAACAAAAAGTTGCAATCCCTCAATCAAATCCTCTAAACTTAGCTATGAAAACAGAATTGCAGCAGATAGTAAAGACAACCACAAGGCCTTCTATAGTTATGTAAAGAACCTCCACGGCAATACCCAGATTTGCTCTGAGCTACTGCACAGTGGTACCTCCTATACCGAGCCAACAGATATTGGCAATATGCTGGCTGACAGATTCAGTGCCAACTTTACTCCTCTCCCCTCAAAAGGACCGATCACAATACCAGTAGATTGCCAGGCACCCAGTATTGCTGCTGCCCAGGTTAAAACATCACTGTCCAAAGCCAAGAATACAGCTTCTATGGGACCTGACAATATCCCTGGCTGTGTTCTACATGAACTACAGAGTGAACTGGCATGTCACCTGTGTGCCTTGTTCAATCACAGTCTCACCTCAGGCTTTGTCCCTACCAAATGGTACACTGCTATAGTCATCCCTCTCCACAAAGGAGGAGCGACTACAGACCCTGGGAACTATCGGCCCATTAGCCTGACAAGTCTGATATGCAAAGCTATGGAACGCATCATCATGGGCCTAATAAACAAGGATATAGGGAATCTCCAAACTCTGGATCCTACACAGTTTGGTTTTGTGAAGGGTAGATCATGCCTGCTTAACTTGGTCGACTTCTTTGAGTCAGTCACCAGAGCTGTGGATGAAGGCAAGGTGGTTGATACAAAAAATGGCACCAGGAATCAGATCCACAGTTAAAATTTATTAAACTGATTTAGCGCCACAGCCACAAAAGCCTTCAAAGAGTACAAAATTACAAAAAACACATTCCCCTATATATACACCACCAACAATCAGTTAATAAGACAATCAAACAATTAAGAAAACACCTTAATAAAATTTTAAGCAAACTTTTCAAATTTACTTCTCTGTTCAACCCTCTTGGTGTTAAAGTGTTGAACTTCAGTATAAAAACAGTTTCCTTTACACACTAAAATATTCTTAATTAATCTTTCATCCCCCTTCCTAATAAGCACTTCTTCCAAAATTGTAGCTTCTACTAAACTAATGTCATTATGATGTTTTTCCAAAAAATGAAATGCTACAGGACTTTCCAGTCTCCGTTTCCTAATATCTCTTATGTGTTCCTGCAATCTTATTCTAAATTTTCTCTTTGTTTCACCAATATAGAAAAGGTTGCAGGGACATTAACTGTGGATCTGATTCCTGCTATCATTTTTTGGATATTCCTACATGGTCTGCTGCTGGTTGTATTTAAGGTGGTTGATACAGCCTGCCTTGATCTGGCCAGTGCCTTTGATACCATTCCCCACTCAAGAATCATAGAAAAACTCACTAAGCTTGGCATCAACCCCTATATCACTAGGTGGGTTGCAAACTGACTCACAGATAGAACCCCCAGTGTGAAAGTAGCTGACTCCAAATCAGACTGACAACCAGCCACGAGTGGAGTCCCACAGGGATCTGTCCTGGGTCCTCTCCTGTTTGGTATCTACTTCTAAGAAGTCCAGGCCAACACAAAGGGACTCTGTCTGACAAAGTTCTCAGATGATTGCAAGTTGGGAGCCATTATTAACTCGCCAAGTGATGTTGACATCCCACAGAAAGGCCTCACTGAGATCAACGACTGTTGTCAGAACCATGGCCTTAAGCTCAATGCCAAAAAATGTGTTTTCAACCCCTTTGGGAAAAATCCAGTTCCCATGAACTACCACATCGATGGTAGTCCACTGAACACACAAGGCGTTATAAGAGATCTGGGATACAGGTTGACAGCAACTTCTCTTTTGACCACCACACTGCCACTGTGGTCAGAAAGCCCTTCTATGTGACACATCTCATTATTAAGGGTTTTGCTTCCAGGAAGAAAGGTCATTGTCTCCCTCTACTCTTCCTTCATTAGGCCAATCATTGGGTACAATGCCCCATTTGGCATGTACCTCACTAGACACCTCCAACAACTTCAGAGGCCGCAAAAGTACCTCACAAAGAGGATCCTAGGCCTTAAACACTTGTCCTATATGGACAGACTCAAAAAACTCCAACTATTCTCTGTCTCATATCGCCTACTTAAAGGCGATCTCTGCTTGATTTACAAAGCCATGTCTGACCCAGCTCTATTAGAAATGCTACATCTAAAGAAATCCAAATCCCTCCGCACCACTCACTCCAGAGACCTCAACCTCATTACCACAATCAACAGAACATGCTGGAGGGACAGGTTCATAACCCAGAGACTGCCCATGCTCTGAAATAGACTTCGCATACATGTCAAACAGAGCACCTCACTGACCCTATTCAAGAGAAATCTTGATGAGTGGATGGGAAATAGAAAATTCACGCCGGGGATCACTCCAGTGGCTCTTCTCGACAGAGGCATTGGAGACTAAGGTCAGGTGGCACGATGCCAGGGTAATCCTATGGGCTAGAATTGTAAAGGCTCTGGGGCCATTAGCCTAGTACACATCTATGAACCTATGAACTTATGAATCTATGTCACCCGGTGGATAGCCAACTGGCTCACAGACAGGACCCAGGAAGTTAGAATTGGGGAGTCTACCTCTACAAAGAGGCCAGTGACAAGTGGAGTCCCTCAGGGATCAGTCCTTGGACTGCTCGTTTTTGGCATTTCATTCTCACAAGTCAAGGCCAATGTCAGTAGTCTTTGGCTGACTAAATTTGCAGATGATTGCAAATTAGGAGCTGTCATTGAATCTCACACTGACACAAATGTTCTCCAGGAAGGGCTGACACACACAAACAACTGTTATCAGAGCCATGGACTAAAACTATATGCCAATAAATGCATAATAGTATCCTTTGGGAAGTCATCCATCCTTGGTAACCGTCATATTGACAACACACCCCTTAGAGCTGACTCAGTAGTCAGGGACTTAGGGGCACACATAAATAGTAATCTAGCCTTTGACCATCACGTGTCTACAGTGGTGAGGAAATCATTCAATACTGCGCAACATATAAACAAAGGTATGTCATCTAAGTCCAAGGAAATCATTGTTCTACTGTATTTAGCATTCATCAGACCTATCACTGAGTACAGTGCCCCCTTTGGTATGTACCAAACCAGACATATCCAACAATTGGAATGTCCACAGAGGTTCCTCACTAAAAGAATACAGGTCGTAAGTAAAATGTCCTGTGCAGACTGCCTCAAGGCCCTATCCCTGTATTTTGTTTCCTGCAGGCTTTTGAGGGGAGATCTATGCCTGGCATACAGGGCATTGTCAGACCCCACTATAATTGACCTCCTGCATATTCATAAAACAAACAGCACCAGAATTACCCGTTCTAAAGACATAAACCTTGCCTGTGATATAAATAGGACCTGCTGGAAAGATAGGTATGTATCCGAGAGACTACCCCATCTATGGAACAGGCTCCCCATCCATGTGAAGCAGAGTTCCTCCCTAACCCAATTCAAGTGCAAGTTGGAAAATTGGATGGGAAACCAGAAATTCATCCACAGTTTGGCACCCATGTCTTTAATGGACACAGGTAACCTGTAAATCCCGAATCACTATCTCTCATACCCATCTACTCTCCACCTTATTATACGCTTCTCCAGTTCTAACTAACCTAAACAAATCTGACCTTCTGAAACTATCTACCTGCTGCAATAAAATCTAAAAATTTGCAACCAATGCTAAGTTTCATTCTCATCATTGCCTCTCCCTAAGACAACTAGGATAGTTAGAACTCCCTAACCTACTAAAATACAATCAGCTTCTCCTGGCCCATCAGCTTCTATGCCAACCAAATAAAATACCTGCCCTCCCTGGTCTGCTCACCTTCCATAATACTGAGCATCAACTAAGATCTTCCAATACCGCCCTACTGACTGTTATCAGTTGTTTATGTAACTCAGGCCAATCTCTTTATTCCTATGCAGCTGCTAAGGCCTGGAAGTCTCTACCCTTGACATTAGATGTCTAAATAGTAAACATACTTTCAAATCCCTACTAAAAGATCTCCTATTCAAAACTTGGATATGTTCCTGTACAGAACCAGACTAATTTCACTTGTTCCCGACTTTCAACATTCCTAGATCACAGGTGTACTGTGTAATTTCACTTAGTGCATAGTCCTGTGAACCAGGTGTTTAGGCCACCTTTATAGTTATGATTTCTAATTTATGTCCCTGTTTGTCTATGAAAACTTCTTTTTGAATTTATGTGCAAGCAATTGTATAATTGTTGTATGATATCTTGCTTAATTTGCCTCTCAATATTCTAACCAATGTATGCTGCATCATTTGTAAAACTCTGAATGTTATGTAGTACATTCTTACCCATGGGTTTGGAGCCAAACCTCGGCTCCAACTCGGCCATACTCTAGCTCAAAGTCTTTCAGTTGGCTGGGCTAAGAGGTATCCCATGCTGTACTGCTCCTTTTCCCCAGATCTCGTTTGCCGCTCGTAAAGCTCAGATGTGGTCTCGGTCTTGGCTGTGGCTAAGTATAACTTTTTGTCTTCTTTGACTAAATTTTTGCTCCAAAAGCTATTTCCATAGCTAGGTGTGTGTGTTGTTGGTTTGTGGAAGCTGTTTTGTGCAGCCCTTTGTGGCCTTTGTCTACTTTTTGTCTGGTATCCCTCAGCGATCTCTCAATGGGCTAGGCCCATTTTAGTTAGAGGACCTAGTCCTCCCTTGGTTATCTGTTTTCCTTCTGTGCTCATTTCTGTTTTTAGGTACTTATCCCCTCCAGGCTAGGGCCATTTAAGTTAGAGGACCTATTCCTTCCCCTTGTTTTTCCTGTCAGGACTGTTTGAGTTAGAGGTCCTTGCATGGTGTCTGTAGTTTATTAGATTCTAGTTCCCATGCTTGCTGCTGGTGTCAAGTTTTACTGTTTTGTTGTGTTTAGTATCCGGCCGACCATGTCTAAGGATACAAAAGAACATAAGCCTTCGGGCTTTAAGAAATGTAGTAAATGTGGGTACAAGATGTTGATTACTGATGGGCACTCTAGGTGTGTTTATTGTTTGGTGGCTATACACCTTCAAGAGTCTTCTGCGTTCTGTCATGCATTCAGCCCTCGTGTTCTTCAAGAAAGGAAGAACAAACTAATTCTGAAGGGACTACTGAAACCCTCCTTCGAGGAAGATTTGGAGAGGTCTTCTAGTGCTAAGTCCTCTCCCTCTAAAAGAGACAAAACATCCAAAATGATCTCCAGCTCCATCTGTATTATCGGAGCCTCCGGAGAAAGTTACTAAGTCTACTGTGGCATCCTCGGCTCCACTGTCTTCAGGGCCAAAGGAAGTTTGTGAATCGACAGAACCTACATCGGCTTCCAGCCTCTCGAAGCCGGTGACGAAGATACTAGTTTGGAGCCAGTCTTCAGTTTTTAGACCGGTTTCTTCTCTTCGCAGGTCTCCTTCCGAGAGGAGGTCTAGATCTCCTACCTTGTCCTCTAGGTCCTCCAGGACACTCTCTGATGTGGATGTGGATAGAGTGATGCAGAGACTGTTCCAATCACCGGTGCTGGCTAAATTGCATTTTGCTCCAGCCCAATCGGCTCCTGAGCCCGTCACCCATCCATCATCAATAGATCCTCCTCCGAGCAAATCTCAGCCTTCGGAGCCAGAGTGATCAGCACCATCTGATGCTTCTAGGTCGGCACCGATAGCTCCAATCTCAGCTCCAACCCCGTCAGCTCCGTCCACGGGGTCCAGGACTCATGGTTCCTTGGTCGGACCCGAGGTGGAGATTTCGGGACACTCTTTGGCTCCTAGCCTCCCTCTCTGTGCTTTGGCTTGGGTGAGCCTGACCCTTGCTTCGGCTTTGGACCTTGTCCCTTCTGCTCCAAGGTCTTCCATGGTTGGTCGATCTTTGCAGCCGGGGGGACCAGCCTTCGAGGTCATGTGGAGCATGCTGGCCAGGTCCACAGCTGCATCATACAGCACTGACACTCTACCCCCTCCAGCTTGGGTATCAGTCTCTGATCACCTTCTATCTTTGGACAGCGGAGACCCAAGGACTGAGGATACCTCCATGAGTGGTCCCCAAATTTCTGAGGCCCCCCCAGAGTTTTTGCCTGAGAAGCCACCCAGAAAAAGAACGTGCAAGAGGAAGCACATCAACTTCCATGAAGAGTGTCTCACGTCGGACACCGACCTTGGGGAGTCAAAGGAGTCCCCCAAGTCATCCTCTGAGGATATCTCTTTCTCTGATATCCTAGAGATCTTGAAGCAGAGAGGCGACTGGCCCTCAACCACCCCTCCCCGAGGATGAGTCAGTGTTCCTGAAGGCCTTTGGGGCTCAGCCCTCTGTCTCTTGGGTTTCTCTACCCTTCGATGAATTCCTGGATCTGGTTTGTCGAAGGGTGTGGGAAACCCCTGACACTGTGGAACCAGTCCCCAGGAGACCCAACAAATTTCTGTCTGCCCCCGCTGACAAAGAGTTTCTCATGAAAGGCATTCCAGTAGATGCCATGGTGGTGGCAGCGGCCACCAAGAAGGAACTGGCTGAGACTTCATCTACCGTCCATCCCCCTAACAAGGAGCCTAGGACCATGGACTGGTATAGGAAGCGTATCTTTTCTTCAGCGGCCTTTACTCTGCGGTCGCTGAATTACTTGTCACATTTTACACGGCTCCAAAGAGATCTCCTGAAAGAGCTTGGAGATTCTCTGCAGGGTAACGTTTCTGACACAGTGGCTCAGAAAGTCAATGCTCAGATGTCTACTCTAAATTCTATTGCTAACTCCTCCATGAGGCTGATCTCTTAAGCAGCTGAAGGAGCGAGAAGGGCAGCATGTTCCGGAGTTTCTCTCAGGAGGCACTCCTGGATGCACCTCTGTAATTTTGCGGAGGCCTTCAAGTCTACATTCACCAACGCCTCGTTTGATGGTTCCTCATTGTTCGGAACCAAGGTGAAAGACACTCTCACTAGGTGCGAGCAAGAGGGAAAAACTCTGTCTGCCGTGGGAGTCCATTTTTCCATGCCTTCTAGACCTTATCCCAAGGTCCAGAAGAGTGGGAAAATGTGGGTCAAGAAATCGCAGAGGTTTTTTCATGATGTACAAAATGATTCCACCTCCAGGGGCAGGGGTGGGGGTGGTAACTCGAGTAGATGCCACCCTAGAGGCAGAGGAGGCCCATGTAACCAGGGAGACCGTGATTCCTTTCGTGGTTCTCCCTACCAGCGCTCCTGATGAGAGGCCCGACTGTGCATTTCCAGAGCCATTCAGGGGTCGCATTTCACTATACCCAGAAGCCTGGCAAAACATCACCCAGGACCAATGGGTATTAAAAATAGTTTCCAGAGGATATCACATTCCCTTCTCTTCTCCCCTTCCACCGATCAATAGAATCCCAGATGTTCCACCCAATCAAAGGGATTCCGCAGTTTCAGAGGTTATAAAGCTGCTAGAAAAAGGAGCCATTCAGCATGTCCCCTCAGACCAGATCGGATTAGGAACTTACTCCAGATTCTTTTTGGTGCCGAAAAGAACAGGGGACCTGAGGCCCATCTTGGATCTCAGCTGCTTGAACCTCCACATGAAGAAGTCCAAGTTCTGAATGGTCACTTTGCAATCTATTCTCCCATTGTTGGGAAAAGAAGTGTGGATGTGCTCCATTGACCTCAAGGATGCTTACTACCATACAAAGATGGACAGGGCATCCAGAAGTCATCTATGCTTCCGGCTGGGAGCCAGTCATTTTCAGTTTCATGCCCTGCTCTTTGGTATCACCACAGCCCCCAGGGTGTTCACCAAATGTATGGCAGTGGTGATGGCTCACTTGAGATGTCAGGGATTCCAAGTTTTTCCGTACCTGGATGACTGGCTCCTTTCTGCCACCACCAGGCATCTGCTACTACAGACCAGAAACGCCACTATCAAGCTGTGTCAACAACTGGCCATCACTCTAAACTGAGAAAAGTCTGCCTTGTTGCCCTTGCAGCGTATCACCTTTACAGGCGCTGAGTTAGACACCGTGCTCATGAGGGCATTTTTACCATAAGAAAGGATTCAGGGTTTGCAACAACAGGTATACGTGTTGCTCCCTCTAAAAAAGTGAAGGCAAAAACGGTTCTCAAATTGTTAGGGACAATGGCTACAACAATTATGCTACACATGAGGCTCCTTCAGTGGCTACTCTTCACCCAGCGGTCTCTACGACATCTTCCGCTTTCTCATCTTATAATGATCACAGACAAGTGCAAGCAAGATCTACGCTGGTGGCTTCACACCAGCAACCTCAATGCAGGAAAACCCTTCGACCCATCCCCTCCTGTTGCCACAGTGACCACGGATGCCTCCCAGATGGGGTGGTGGGGGGGCATTATCTCGGCAGGACAGTCCAAGGCACTTGGCAGGAACACAAGATACATCTGCATATCAATATCTTGGAGATGAGAGCAGTGCTACAAGATTTGCAAGCACTTCAGAGCTTTCTTCCTCTCAGGACAATTGCGATCCACTCAGACAATATGTCGGTGGTGTGGTATCTGAACAAACAGTGAGGAACCAAGTTGTACCCCCTTTGCAGAGAGGCCATTCGAGTGTGGCAGTGGGCAGTGTCTTCCCAACATTTTCTTGTAGCAACACACATTCCGGGGAAGTCCAACATGATTGCCGACAGGTTGAGCAGAGCTATTCTGATGCCTCACGAGTGGTCCCTGAACACTCAAGTTGCGGAGCAGATTTTCTGCAGATGGGGTCAGCCTTGCTGTGACCTATTTGCCAGTCCCCTCAATACCAAGTACAGCAGATACTTCACCCTTATCCCCCCTCAGGGGGAGTCACCCAGGGACGCTCTAGTTCACGATTGGCCCTCCGGTCGACTTTATGCCTTCCCTCCTGTTCCTCTGCTGACAAAGGTTATTCAGAAAGCGCAGTCCTTGGGAAGCAGAATGATTCTGATTGTTCCACACTGGCCTCGTCAAATTTGGTTCCCCTTTCTCCATCCCTATCTCAGGGACGCTCCCTGGATTCTGGACCCACAGCCAGATCTACTGACTCACATGTCAGGGCAGTTCCATCCCTCTCTTCAGACCCTCCGGTTGACAGACTGGCTACTCCACTTCCATCACTAGTCAGGCTTCATCATTTTCCTCCCAAAGTGGTTCATATTCTGTTTTCTTTCCCATAAGCCTTTAACCAGAAAGATTTATTCCAGTAAATGGAAAAGATTCTCCATCTGGGCTCAGGCAAGACAAATTGATCCTTATACAGCTCCAATTTCTTCAGTTCTGGAATTTCTCTCCATGCTTTTCAATCAGGGGTCAGCAGCCACGACCATTAAAGTACAGTTGGCCGCTATTTCCACTTTTCACATCGCTAATGAACCCAGTCTAATGGCGCATAGACTTTGTAAGGCATTCTTGAAAGGCACTATGCTGCTTCGCCCTCCAGTCTTTGACCCGGTCATGCCTTGGGACCTATATTTTGTGCTACAATGTCTCACCTCTTCCCCCTTTGAGCCTGCAGCTACTTGAGAAATGAAATATTTGACTTGCAAAACTATCTTTTTGGTAGCCATCACTTCAGCTAGATGGGTCTCGGAGCTCCAAGCTTTGTCAATCAGACTGCCTTACTTGATGTTTCACAAGGACAGGGTTTCCCCTCAGACCAAACACTTCCTTTATGCCAAAAGTGGCTTCGGTTAGTAATCTCAACCAATCCATTGAACTGCCCGTATTTTTTCCAGAGTTTTCTAATAGGGCAGAATTTAAATTTCACCAGCTGGATGTTCACAGGCAGTTGTGTTTTTATTTGCATAGAACGAAGGAGCTTAGAAAATCGGATCAGCTATTTTTCTCATTTTCAGAAAATAAGACTGGGTCTCCTGTTTCCAAAGTGACCTTGTCTAGATGGATCTCTAGTTGTATTTCCTTCATTTATGCCTCAGGTGGTAAGGATTTACCATTTAGAGTGAAGGCTCACTATACCCAATCTATGTCTACCTCTACAGCATTTCAGGGCAGGATGTCTATGGATGATATTTGTGCTGGGGCTACATGGGCATCTTCTCACACCTTTATTACTCAATACAAATTGGATTTGGTATCCAGAGGCAGATCTTTGGTTCCACAGTGCTCAGGAGTATTTTCCACTGAGCCTCCCAGGGTTCAGGTCCTGGGGACGCTGTCCCACGGGTAAGAATGTAGGCAATATTGGACTACATAACATCAAGACGTTATGTACTCACCATAACGTTCAATGTATGTAGTCCATCTCGCCTTACATTCTTACTTACCCTCCCGCCTTCCCCCATCCTGGAGGACCTAGAGATTAGTTCTGGTTTCAGTACTCCTTTTATTATTGGAATGTTTTTTTCCTTCTCTATGTGTTATGTGTATGGAGGGTGAGTGATTGAGTGATTGAGCTTGCAGCAAACAAGATCTGGGGAAAGGGAGCAGTGCAGCATAGGATACCTCAGCCCAGCCAATTGAAAGACTTCCAGCAAGAGTATGGCCAAGTCGGAGCCGAGGTTCGGCTCCACAGGTGAGAATGTGAGGCGAGATGGACTACATACATCGAACGTTATGGTGAGTACATAACTTCTTGTTTTACTCCTTTTATATGTTCTATGCTCTTTGTATAAAATAGCTATGTTTATATAACTTTGTTATTATTTTTATTATTTTTTGTAATTTTTTTACTATGTATCTGGAGCTTTTTTTCCCAGGGCCTCCTCTGAAAACAGTCACCTTGTCCTGAGTCGGACTAACCCGATACACAAATGGAAAATAAAATAAATAAATGGTTCATCTCCCAGGCCCATGCTTATACTTATCAAGAGTATCAGAACTTGTTAGAGATTTGGGATGCATGACTAGGCTTAAAAAGGCTCTTGTGGTTGTTAGCCTAATAAACACCTATAAACCTATAAACCTATGAACCTCCTAGACCAAGAAATCTGGACAAAGGCTCAAATAATTGTCCTAAAAATAGGGACAATTTTTAAATATTGTTCTTACAAACTTAGAACATTGATAGAATAACAGGTTTTGCACTAACATAAATTTTCTGAAGGGTATTAAGTCTCCACACTATACTATACATTTCTTGGAGATTCAACGGGACGCTGGCTGACTGATAAAGCAGAGAGGTACATTTCTCTGGTGCATTTCCAATCTCTACTGAGCTTTTTGGTTGGGTACACTGGTCCTGGCTGTTTTACTGGTACTAGAATGCCACTCAAGTCTAAAAGGACTAGGACTTTTTTGATGCAGGTCTTCTTTCCCTTCGTGAGAGTTCACCCTAGTATTTTGTGTTGTTCCTTCAGGCCAAGGGCTATACTCACAAGTCTGGGCCATCACCATTTGATTGATTAAGGGTATGTAGTATGAAACGCAAATGCCTGTCATTATTTTCTGACTTCAGTCCTCAATGATTTGCCAGTGATTTACCTGAAAACCACAATCTTATGAGCAACTGACCAAAAATATGAGGCAAAAATCTGGACATTCTGTGAAAATCTGTGCAGTTCAGATGCTTGGTACCCCATACCTCTCTGAGGTGAGTTAACCTATCTTGGTGTACCTCCCAGCTCGAAGCAGTGTCTTCAGCAGCTGTACAACAGAGAAGAAGGGACATGAAAGCATATTGAATAACAGTCTTGAATGTTTGTAGTACTAAGGAGCTACTGGCAAGGGAGGAGGATTACACTGGTATGTACTTATATTATACTGAACACTGCTATAATGAAGCTTAAGAAAATTCTGGGAGAAATAATCAGCTTTCACCAAGGAATATTACTTATAAGTGGGGAGTAGAATTTGATTTGCAACATTGAAGATGTGCCGGGGGGGGGGGGGGGTTAGTTTGGAATTAGGAGGGGAAAAACTGATAACGATCTGGAAGGTTTTGTTTGTTTAACAATATTTGAAGAGAAAGAGAAGTACTGACATCCTGGAATAAAGAGGTAGTAGCTGCAATGCCTAAAGAGGGTAAAGAGCCATCAGATCCAGCTTCATACATACCCATTTCAATACTAAACCATGATAATAAAGTGTTTATGCCTGCAATGGCTAAAAGAATGGTAAAAATAATGCCAAAATTGATAGATATGGATCAGTGTGGTTTTGTGGACAGGAAGCAAACATTTGACAACATTAACAGAACATTGATGATCCAGAGGGAAGCAGAATACAAGAAAATACCACTTTTGTTGGTGGGTGTTGATGCAGAGAAAGCATTTGACAGAGTAAGCTGGGACTTTATAAGCAGAGCAATGGAAGCATTTGTATTCCCTGATAAAATAATAAGGTTGATTAGGAGGATATATGAGGGATAGTAGGTGAAAATTAAAGTGGGCGTGGTCCTCTCTGATAATCTCTGCTTGAGCAGAGGAACCAGACAGGGGTGTCCTCTGTCCCCATTGTTATTTGCCTTATATTTAGAACCATTGGCAATGAAAATAAGGTACTCAGAAATTCCAGGATATAATTGGTATGGTAGTCAAGAAAAGCTGGCTGTATTTGCAGAAAGGGACATTACAATGTTGTGGAACATATAGAGACAATTTCAAATCTTTTCAAGATACAAAATTAATGAAGCTAAAACAAAGGCAATAGCAGTACATGATGTACCCACATGCAAATTGGTTCAGCAATATCCATACTTATGGGGACATGATAAAATTAAATATTTAGGAGTATGGATTAAAAATGATTCCAGTGTGGTAGTTAATGATATGTGGGAAGATACTAAACAAAAGATTATGTAAAAACTGAGAAAATGGAAGCTCTGTTGTATGGATTTCAATAGTAAGATAACAAGCAGTTAAAATGTTTTTAGTCCCTTTACTCTTATACACAAGTCAGGCATATTTTTATCAACCAAAGGAGAAGTTGTGGCTAACAATTAATAAAGAGCTGAAGGATTTTATCTGTGAGGGGAAGACAACAAGGGTCAAGTGGGATAAGCTTATTCTTCTAAAAGAACAGGGCAGATTAGGATTATTTAAATTGAAAGAGTATTTCACAGCAACACAGTTAAGGCTTCTGTACATAGCACAAGCAGAAAACTATAATTCAAAGTGGAAAGAGATTATGATGAAGCAGGGGAAGATCAAGAAACGAGAGACTGAGATTTTGGATGCAGTCAGACCTTTAAGAAGAATAAATAGAAGTTATGTTCTTACCATAACGTTCCATGTTAGTTGTCTTCTTCTCGCCTTCTTCTTGCTGGATGGGTTCGGAGCCGACCTCGGCTCCGACTCGGCCACTCTAAAAGCTCGAGAGTTGGTTCCACCGGCTCGAGGCTCCCCTTATATCCCACTATGCTAGGCAAGAGTTACCTCAGATCTCGTTTGTAAGCTAACCCCAGCTCATAATAGTAACAGAATAACTCTAAACAGAGTCCACCTCTAACAACAGGAAGAAAGAAGGGTGACCTACATCCTGATCCAGGAAATATGCACAACAGCATATGCCTAAGAAAGAGGTGGTAGAAAGAGAGGTCACAATCACAACTCCTCTAGGTCTGTCCAGGCCAGGGGGAAGGAGGGTGGGACGCAAGAAGAAGGCGAGAAGAAGACAACTAACATGGAACGTTATGGTAAGAACATAACTTCTATATGTTAAGTTGTCTATCTCGCCTTCATTCTTGCTGGATGGGACCGCGTCCCTAGCACCTTGTCCCGGGTGGCCTAACGGAACAGACTCCTGAGAACAGTGGAACCAAAGTTAGCTCTATGCCTAGAAGCTAAGTCCAACTTATAATGAGAAATGAAAGTGTGAGGAGTAGCCCAAGTAGCCGCTGCACAAATGGTGTCAATAGGCAGTCTGTCTTGGAAGGCTAAAGAAGTAGCCAAAGCTCTGGTGGAATGGGCCTTAGGTTTATTAGGCAGTTTTTGGTGTCTAATTTCATATACAAGGGAAATCAAAGATGTTAGCCATCTGGATAATGATACCTTTGAAACTGAAAGTCCCTTTCTGCTTTCCACATAGAAGACAAACAGCTGATCAGATTTTCTGAATTGTTTTGTTCTATCCAAGTAGTACCTCAATTGACGATGAACATCCAGGCAGTGTAATTTTTGTTCAGACCTACTGGAATATTCTGGAAAAAAGACAGGGAGGTCAATGCTTTGATTTAGATTTGACGTCGAGACCACCTTAGGCAAAAAGGACGGGTTAGTTCGTAAGGATACTCTGTCCTTATGAAACAATAGATAAGGAGGTCGACAGCTGAGTGCTTGAAGCTCTGAAACTCTTCTAGCTGAAGTAATAGCTACCAGAAAAGAGTCTTCCATGATAGCAATTTTAAAGAACAGGAGACTGCAGGTTCGAAAGGGGGAAGAATCAAAGAAGCAAGAACTAAATTTAGGTCCCAAGGAGAAGGAGGATTTCTTATAGGAGGTCTGAGAAGAAAAACTCCTTTCAAAAGGCTTTGCAAAGCTTGTGGGACATTAAGGCAGATTCAGAAATACCCACATGAAAGTTAGAAATAGCTGCTAATTGAACTTTAAGAGTAGAGGAGATGAACCTGCATGGAAGAGTTCAGCTAGAAATTCAAGGACTAATTAGATGGAAGCAGTGAAAGGATCTATGTCCTTTCCTTGAGCCCAATATGTGAAGCGTTTCCACTTACTCAAATAAATCTTCCGAGTGGAAGATTTATGGAAGCTATCAAAATATCTCGAACGGAGTGAGATAATTGAGGAAGCCTGGCTAAGGTTGGAACTGGAGGAACCAAGCAGTGAGGTTCAGAGAGGGGAGGGAGCGATGAAACTGACCCGACTGATGGATCAAAAGATCTGGAACTAGATCCAGATTCCACGGTCGCTCCAATAGAAATCGATGTAGAAAGGGGAACCACACCTGTCGAGGCCAGTAAGGAGCAATGAGGATCAATGAGGCCTTCTGAGCGATAGCTTTCTGTATCACTTGAGAGATTAGTGAGAAGGGAGGAAATGCGTACAGAAGTCCCCGGGGCCAAACTTGGACTAGAGCGTCTCTGCTGGGTTGGCCTGGTAAAGGGAATAGAGTGAAATATTCTCTGCACTTGCTGTTTTGGGGAGTAGCAAAAAGATCGCAGCAAGGCTGACCCCACTTGAGGAAAATTTCTCTCACAACAGAGTCTTTCAGAGACCACTCGTGAGGCATGAGGATAGCTCTGCTCAACTTGTCCGCAATTTGATTGGACTTCCGGGGATGTGCGTTGCTATCAGAAACCGCTGAGAAGAAATCGCCCATTGCCACAATCTGAGTGCTTCTCGACACAGGGGTATGACCTGGTTCCGCCTTGTTTGTTGATGTACCACACTACAGACATATTGTCTGTCTGGATTGCAATCGTTCCCAAGGGAAGAGAGTCTTGAAGGGCTTGCAACGCTAAAAGCACTGCTCTCATCTCCAGAACATTTATGTGCAAGTGGCATTCGTTTGGTTGCCATGTGCCCTGGACCGTCCTGCCCTGATAATGCCCCCCCCCACCCGATCAGGGAGGCATCCGTTGTCAGAGTAGCAACCGGAGGGGGTGGAACAAAGGGTCTTCCCAACAAGAGCTGAGGGGAAGACATCCACCACATGAGATGATTTTTGCACGCCTGCGTGATCATAATGGTGTGAGACATTGGAAGTTGCTGGTATGACCATTGAGAAAAGAGCATCCATTGAAGGATCCGCATGTGGAATCTGGCTAATGGAAGCAGAGGTATGGCCGCCATAATTCCCAACACTTTCAGAACTAACCTGGCTTTGATTCTGTTGTTGTTGAAAAGGAGTGAGACCAGTTTGTGAATGTCTGTTATTCTCTGATGTGTTAGTCTCGCAGACATGTCTACTGTGTCTAGATTTGCGCCTATGAAAGTAATAGCACGACAAGGCGACAAAATAGACTTTTCGCAATTTATTGAAATGCCTAACTTTTGACAAATGCGAAAAGTGTAATCCCTGGCCATCAGAAGGAGATGCTTGGTGGGAGCTGTGAGGAGCCAGTCGTCCAAATATGGAAACACTTGGAATCCTTGTCGTCTCAGGTGAGAAGCTACCACTGCCATGCATTTGGTAAACACCCGGGGGGCAGTGGTGAGACCAAAGGGCAGGGCCCTGAACTGAAAATGACTGGTTCCCAGCCTGAAGCGGAGGAATCTTCTGGAGCGTCTGTTCATTTTTATGTGATAGTACGCATCCTGAAGGTCTATAGAGCACATCCAGTTTCCTTTGCCCAAAGGGAAGGATGGATTGCAGCGTGACCATCCGAAATCTTGTTTTCTTGACTGATCTGTTCAAGATACTGAGATCCAAAATTGGTCTCCAGTCCCCTGTTTTCTTTAGAACTAAAAAGAACCTTGAGTAGATTCCGGATCCTTGCTGGTCTGCTGGAACTGGCTGAATTGCTCTTTTTGCAAGCAGTTTTGAAATCTCCAAAACCGCTAGATCCCTTTGAGCGGGTGGAACATCTGGAAGGGATTTTTTTGATTGGTTTGGAATGCGAAGAAAGGGGATAGAATAGCCTTCGGAAATGATGGACTGTACCCATTTGTCTTGAGTCAGGGATAGCCAGGCTTCTGGGTACAGTGACAATCTTCCCCCGACTGCCTCCGAAGATGGGCAGTCGGGCAACACCTCAGGGATGCTGAAAGGGCTTGTCAGAGAAGTCTTCCCAATTGCCCTGGTTCTGTGGACCCCCCCCTGCCCCTAGGGCGACGTCTACCATTGTTATTCCCGCCTCTGCCTCTGGCGGGGAAACGACTCTGTGCGTCAGGTGAAGTCCCTTGAGATTGTTTACGGAACCACATCTTTCCACCTTTCTGGCCTTTGGGGTAAGGCCTAGAAGGAGTAGAAAAACGGACTCCGACGGCAGAAAGGGTCTTGCCATCAGTTTCGCACCTAGTCAAGGTTTCTTTCACTTGAGGACCAAAGAGATGATCCATCAAACGGGAGTTAGTGAAAGACGTCTTGAAGGGTCCAAAATTGCATAGCCGCATCCAGGCATGCCTACGTAAGGCCACACCTGTCCCTGCGGCTCTACTCGCTCCATCAGCCGCGTAAGAAAGAAGGCGCATGGAGGAGTTGGTTATGGAGTTAAGGGTAGCCAGCTGCATGTTCATCTTATCTTGAAAACCCGCAGCTGTAGGGTCCTTTAACATTTCACTCGCTTCCTTGATCAAGTCCCTTTGAAGACGAGTAAAATGGCATAGGTAGTTCAGCGAACGCATGGTAAATGTCGCTGACGAGAACATCCGCTTCCCGTACCTGTCCATGGACCTAGATTCCTTGTTAGGTGGATGGACAGGTACTGAAGGATCAGCTAGCTCCTTCTTAGTGGCAGCAGCTACCACCATAGCATCCACAGAGACTCCTTTTGTCAAGAACTGTTTGTCTGCTGGTGCCGTTATGAACTTGGAGGGTCTCCTGGGAGTGGGGTCCACTGAATCAGGAGCCGTCCATGCCTTCTTAACAACCACCTGCATGAGGGGGTCAAAGGGGGGGGACACCCAGGAGGTGGAAGGGCGAGAGCCAAATGCCTCAAGATACACAGATTCATCCTCCGAAGGGTTGAGGGCTGGCCAATTTCCCTCTGCTTCAGGATCTCTAGAATGTCTGCAAATGAGACATCTTCAGAAGGGGAACGGGGGGAACCCTCAGAATCATCTAAATCTGTGTCAGACGTGATGGACTCAGGTGAGTCAATGTGTTTCCTCTTACACTTCCTCTTCCGAGGGGGCTCTTCTGCCAAATCAGGAGAGGCCTCGGAAGAGGATGAAATCCCACAGGGGTTCCTGAGGAGCTGGCTCTCTGCGGTCCGGGATGAGGGAGTGAGTCGACTTGACCTGGGGCACCGTAGAGGGAGGGGCGGACGGAGCCGACTGTGGAGTAGAGCCAGGCTCTAACACACTCCGCATGACCTCGAATGCACCCCTGTCAGGCAAAGCCAGAGGTCCCCGCTCCGAGAAGCTAAGAACCTCCCTTGGCACCGACAGTGATGGCTCCGAGGCCGATGTCGGAGCCGAACTCACCAGCGCCGAAGCACCGAGAGGGAGAGGGGGTCGGACAAGGGTCCGATGCCACTCACCCCCTCGGAGCCGACGAGGGAAGTCCGGCGCCGAGATTCTTCCAAGGAAGAAATCGGAACCAACGACGGAGCCAAAGACAATTGTATCGGCTCCGACGCTATCACAGTCTCGGTTCCGACGCGACCCGGCTCCGAGCTCAAGAGAGTCGAAGGAGGAATATATTGATGGACCGGGGCAGGCATCGACTGATGAGTCGGGCTCTGAAGCATCTGCGCCAGTGCCTCGGACTTAAGAAGTCGACTCACTACCCTCTGAAGGTCATGATCCGACAGCCTCGATGACCTAGAGGAGTGAGATCTTTGGCTCCGTTCAGACAGCAGGGGAGATCCTGGAGCCGAATGAACGGAGCCAAGGGATGGTGACCTGGACCTCTTCCTAGTTGTCGGCTCCGAAGGTCTGGTCGGAGCCGACACGGGAATTTCTAATACCTTGGCTCCAGCCGGAGCCGAGGGAACCACAGAAACTGTGGACTGAGACTCATCGGCTCCAGCCGGAGCCGATGTAGACAGGGGTTTAGAAACCTTAGGTCTCGGCTCAGTTGTCGGAGCCGAAGACCTAGATGCCTTAGAGGGCTTCCCTGTAGATACAGAAAGGGAATCCTCTGGCTTGAGTAAGCCCCTTAAAATTAACTTATTTTTTCTTTCCTGCAGGACCCTGGGGCTGAAGCCATTGCACACAGCACAGGAGTCCTGCAGGTGCAAAGGTCCCAGACAGTAGACACAAGAAGTGTGAGCGTCTGTCAGAGACATTTTCTGACAGCACGCATCACACTTCTCCAATCTGGACACCTTTGCTTCTTTAGACATCTCAAAGGTGTAATCACACACAGTCACAAACACACTAATTACACCCTGTCTAGTTTAAATTATAATAAACCACTAACTAGGTTTTATAAATAAGAAAAATAACACACACACTCCACTAGGGAAAGAAAAAAAGGCCTGTAGGCCCAAGGGAAGAACTTAAAGTTCTTGAGGGAAAAACAGGAATTTTAAGAAGGGGATAAGAATTCCTCTAAACTAAGGGAAATAAGTAAAAATATTAAAATTAAAGGGGTTTTAATAGACTAACTTCACAAGAAAAGTCACTTACCAAGAACCGGTAGAAAACCAACACCTCGATAGCTGTAGCGGCAAACGAGATCTGAGGTAACTCTCGCCTAGCATTGTGGGATATAAGGGGAGCCTCGAGCCGGTGGAACCAACTCTCGAGCTTTTAGAGTGGCCGAGTCGGAGCCGAGGTCGGCTCCGAACCCATCCAGCAAGAATGAAGGCGAGATAGACAACTTAACATCAATAATTATACAGAATATTATATTCATAAAGTAGAAAGTTTTCTAAGAACTAAACCAACTCAGGAATGGAGAAAGGAGATTCTGCTGTTAGGGATGACTGCAATTAGGGATACAGACAATAGGCAAGAGGGGGCTGGAATGTATTGAAGAAAACTGGCAAAGGAACCAAGGTATTGGGAGCAAATAACTAGAGAGGGAAAGGTAATAGAATGGAAAGGCGCCATGAACTTATTTGGAGTGCAGGTTAGAGATTGCCTTCCCCCTCAGGGATTGGTATCAAAATATAGACAAAGAAATAGGGTGTCCCAAATGAAAGACCAGCATTGGTAGAGTTTTTAGTAGAATCTAGAACAGAAGTTGCAGTTAAGAAGAGAATAATTACTACAGCATATAAAATGTTGCATGATAACTATAAGAATCAATCAGAGGAGGTTAAAAAGGATTGGGAAAGAAACTGCATAAACATTTCACAAAGAAGCAATGGGGGATATATGCATGTCTCCCAAATATGCAACAAAGTCTAAAATATTTAGGATCTTTGCTTGGAAGTGTTTGCAGAGATATTTTTATATCCCAAGTAGAGTCCACAGAAATTTTCCTCAGGTAGACAGCAAATGTTGGAGGTAGGATGGGGAAAAATGAAGTGACTGGGAACATATTTTATGGGAGTGTAATGAGCTGGCAGACTTTAAATATTCTCTGCAGATTGTTCTGTTGGAGATACTGGGAGACCAAATTGTTTTTGAGCTATGATACAGAATCAGAATTGCCCAGACATAGTCAGGTCTTCCTGAGTCTAATTATGATGCCTGCCAAAAAAGCAATAACTTCAAAATGGAAATCAGAGTCTAAACCAATTTTACTAGAAGTAGCAAAGATAGTAACAGAGATAAAACAACTGGAATCGGGATCTTTAGAAAAGAGTAGGAGCAAATTATATAGGAAAAAATGGGAATTGTGAGATCAAGACATGCAGAGGAGGAATGAGGTTTAAAAGAAGGCAGGATTTGAATGAGCTATGTAATGGCTTCACTGAAAATGACTGGATATATTATAAGTGATATATAATGTTTGCAGCTACAGTTGTGTCAGCATGGCTTGTAATGTATAATGTTTGCAACTGAGATTTATTTTCATTTATATAAATGTAAGATTGCATGTGTCATACATGCTAATTTAATAAAGATGGTGCTTGTTAAAAAAAAAAAAAAAAGATGCCAACTATTAGGCACCTCTGTTGGCATAGAGGCATAGAGGAATAAAGCCCTGACTAGAAAAAAAAACTCCTGCATGTATCCTGCATTTTATATAATTTAATACTAATGGGTCAGTATACTAACACAATTGAGGGATGTCAGCAGGTCTAAGCACATCCTTCCACTGGGTAAAGAGATCCTTCTTGCTCCATTTGAGGTCACTATAGTGGTGATGACAATTCTCTCCAGTGCATGGGATGCCAATTGCACATAAGATAGCCAAGACTAATCTGTTCCAAGCTTCAGTCTTACACTGGGATCCAATATAGTCCCCATGTAGCAGCCTACAGCTGTAGTGCTTCACAAGGAGTGCCACAAAAATCCTGGAATCCTCAACACCCCACTTCTGTGTACTAAATTCAGCACCATCATCTGCCACACCATCCATGCCTGCAAAAGTCAAGCATCAAATTTGTGTCTGAATTGGTGCCAAATTCCAATCTCGTGTTTAACAACTAGTGTGCAAGCATGTACAACCATGCCAACTGCATTTGCATGATTGAAAGCACAACGAGGCATTTGTAAACAAGGAGGAAGGTATATTATTAAACAGCAATGAAGCTGTAAAACATGGCAGTCAGATCTGCCATGTGTGATGCTCAGCCTATTCACACTTTTTTGGATGGTCAACACTGACAAGCTTAATGGCTTGGTTTGTTATACTTGATGTTTTGGATGTTAAATAGGATGACTTAGTACATAACTTTGTGTAATTACACACTGTAGAAAGTTAATTGACCAATGTGGAAGTCAAACCAAAAGAAGACATAATGCATACATTTTAGTCAAGGTGATTGTCAGTGCTATAGGAGAACTGCCTTTCAACCATGTTCATTACAGATAAAATGCATTCAGTTTGAATGGAGATATACTTGAGATAGGGTGTATGTGTGTGACTTTAGGAGGTCCTGTGAAATGTCTTCTCATGAAAGAGGCAGTATTACTCTTTGTAAATATATGGCAGATGGATAGACTTTCATGAGCTGATTAATACAGGTTGGGATAGCAACAAACAAGTTCAAAAGGCAAGAAACAGAAAAAAAGCATATGAAGTTTTGATGAAATTAAGTCATAAAGCTAGAGTAATAATTTCTGCATTCCTTCATACTTTATGGATTTTGAACTTTAGATCAATTCTGTTAAAGGGCCAAAGTCACTGCATTTACAGCTTCTGCCACAGAAACACGTATACAGCATGTGCACATCACTCACTCGTTAGTAATACTGTGCACCAGTGACAAAACTGAATGAAGATTACAGAAATGACACTGTTCAATCTTTACT
This sequence comes from Protopterus annectens, assembly GCF_019279795.1. Classification (NCBI taxonomy): domain Eukaryota; kingdom Metazoa; phylum Chordata; order Ceratodontiformes; family Protopteridae; genus Protopterus; species Protopterus annectens. Next base: position 535,944,313 of record NC_056750.1, read on the forward strand.
GAATAAAAAATAAAACATCACAAACAACGGATACTGTGGAGACCAACTTCAATAATAAAACTAATTAAAAATACAGAAACGACTAAGTGCTTTTGCCATATAACATTCTGGCTTCTTCAGAGCTGTGGAAAACAAGTTGAAACATTCAGTTTACATGTTCAAGTACAAATGCATCAACCAATCAAAGCATTCAAACATAATACCATTAAGCCATCCTATCTCATGCATCTTCATTAACCAATAAAACAATGAATCAGAAAGACATAATTATAAAAATCTTTTGACTTTAAAAATATTATATTAATAACTATGTATGTATTGAATTTCAGAAAATATAAAAGAAAGATAGAGATAATAATAAAACATTAAGCAACAATTACCCTGTTTTAAAATGGGAGCCATAGAGACAAAGTCATTCAACCCCGATATACAAGTAGCATTCAATCTTAGCTGCCATTTAGTCTCTTTAACTTCCACTTCTAGTTTCCCATTGCCACCTCTCTCATTAGAGTAAATCCTGTCAATGACAAAAAATATAAATCTTTTAAAATTAGTACATTTAGTAAGTGCTATAGGAGAACTCCCTTTCAACCATGTTTGTTACACATAAACTGCATTCAGTTTGAATGGAGATATACTTGAGATAGGGTGTATGTGTGTGACTTTAGGAGGTCCTGTGAAATGCCTTCTTATGAAGGAGGCAGTATTACTGTTTGTAAATATATGTCAGATGGATAGACTTTCATGAGCTGATCAATACAGGTTGGGATAGCAGCAAGCAAGTGGAAAAAGGCAAGAAACAGAAAAAAAAGCATATGAAGTTTTGATGAAAGTAAGTTATAAAGCTAGAGTAATAATTTCTGCATTCCTTCATACTTTATGGCTTTGAACTCCAGAGCAATTCTGTTAAAGGGCCAGAGTCACTGCATTTACAGCTTCTGCCACAGAAACAGGTATACAGGATTTGCACATCACTCACTCATTAGTAATACTGTGTACCGGTGACAAAACTGTTTACACTAATCAAAATTACAGAAATTACATTGTTCACTCTTTCCTTAAATTGTGAGACCTGTTTGCACTCTTCTAAGCAGTACTGAAATTACACAGGCAAAAACACATATATAACAATTTGTATTGCACACAAGGCACAAGTTGCATTTTTCACATCTGCTGCAGACATTCCAAGCAGCATATGGCTTCAAGGTAGATTCTAGCCCTGCATCTTCATTCTTGTTTTTCTAAATTAATTTAATTTCACCTATGTGCTGCAATGACGAGTTTCTGCTGTTACTGCAGTTCAGAGTGCTGCAGCAAAATGCACCTATGCTACTCTACAATGTGCTACTAATGGCATGCCAAATTAAATTTCTCAGTTTGTAGTTTGTGCAGTGGACTTCAAAGCAGTGCCATTCAACAGTGCACTTTGCCAAAACCCATGCAAATGAGGAACTCAAAAAACATAAGAACAAATTGTCAGTATTAACAAATATCAGGGAATAATAATGAAAAGGCAGGGATGTTAAGTTTCCTAGATCTGTCTATGTTACAACCTGATCATATGTTCAGAGAATATGCATTACCTCTGTTGGACAACACACTATCTGGAATTGAACCCTCATGTCAGTGCAATAACAACACACACTATGTTTTGTTTCTTATCCCTCTTTGCCACCAACACAAGACCAGAAAATATTTCTTTCTCATTTGCTTGAACATGTCTTGATGAATGTGTGATATTGACAAACACTTTACGGTAATAATAGCCCACATCATATTAAGGTCAGGTTGGCAATGCTGCCAGCTATTTCTTCTGTTTATTTTCTGAGCATCTTTACCTCCTCACAGCTTAACTACAGAACTGTAATGTCATGGTTATTGATTTGCAACTTTATTTCAATGTGTAATATAGCTGATCAGCATTTCATACATATTTTAAGCTGAAGATGGATAGGGTTATTAGAAAGAGGACTTTCTTTCATTCCAGCAAGCATATCAGTAGTAACAGACACTATTTTTGATCTGAAATGTTTTAGTAGGAATGTAATGTTGAAACTAAGTTTTGGTAATAAATAGATAATTTACTTTACTTTAAGAAACCTAGCACCTACCTACCTGTTTTACATCCTATTTTGAGTGTATTTGAAAAAGTTTGTGAGAATGAAATTAATAAGCTACTTGAAAAGCAAAAGGGTAACAGAGTTTATAGTAACTTAACAAGAGGTCAAAAGGAAGCCTTGAGCAGCCTACAGTCAGACACCTCCATAGTTATTAGACCTGCCGATAAGGGTGGTCCTGTAGTAGTTATGAACCGTGACCAATATGTTGCAGCAATGAAACAAATGTTAAATGACAGTAATACATATAAGGTTATTATTCAAGAAGAAGTGGATGCCATAATTACTGTGATAAAAAATACTTTATATGACTGGTGGTTGAGTGAAGTGATTGATTGATTTTGAGCTGTATTATTTCAAAATTGATTTTCCTACTATACCAATTATACAGGGCCTACCAAGGATTCATAAGCACCCCACTTGTCCTCCTCTCAAGCCTCTAGTTTCTGGGAGGAACTGGTGCACTGAACCTTTATCTATCTTTATAGAGAGACATTTGAAACCACTTCTGAATAAGAATGAGTATGTTTTAAAATATACACAGCAGTTTTTGCATGATTTGTTTGTAAGCAGGTCTCATTTTGAGAACAGAAATTGTTTATTGGTAACATTTGATGTACAACCACCTTTTACTGTTATTCCCAACCATATAGGTCTTAAAATGGTTTTACATAGTGACTATGGAAAAAGTTTTATAGATTTACTATGTTTGCGACAATAATATTTTTATATTTAACCAAACCATATACTTACAAAAGGATGGCGTAGCTATGGGCATCCCCAGTGCCAATAGCTACATCAGTATTGTTATGGTGAGACGGAAAGAGACTAGTCTGTTAAAGTCCCATCTGGAACAGTTCATTTCTTTTTACATGCATTTTGTGGATGACCTGTTTATGGTATGGACAGGCATACTCAATGACCTTGAAATGTTACTTGACCATATGAACTCTAGTACTACTTTTTTAAGGTTTAACATCAAGAAAAGGTACCTGTAATGGTGAACAAACCATGGTAAACCTTAAAAAAGTAGTACTAGAGTTCATATAGTCAAGTAACATTTCAAGGTTATTGATTGTGCCTGTCCATACCATGAACAGGTCATCCACAAAATGCCTGTAAAAAGAAATGAAAGAAGCTATTAGGGATACCAAGGGGAATTTTACTACAAAGACGTTTAGAAAAGATTGTCACAAGAACATATATTTGAACAGAAGGAGCATGCACCCTGTGCACTTATTTAACAATGTAGTGAAAGGCCAAACATTAAGAGCATCTAGGTTAATTGTTGAAGATGCTCAGTTTTTAAATGAATTAGACCTCTTAAGTGAGAAGTTTATCGAAAGGGGCTATGATGCTAGACATGTAAACAATATTCTATCCAAGGTCCGTATGTTAAGGGAAATGAAGGAAACCTTATTTCTCAGATAGAGAGATTGAAATAGCCAATGCAGTTAGTAGTAAGAAGGCTGAGTCAAGGACCAAGCTTTATATACCCTTGTTTTAGTCAAGTAATGTTAAACAGATAACAGATATTTATAAGAAGTACTGTTACATATTAACTACAGATGACAGTATCAGAGAGATAGTGGGTGACACATCTGGTTTCACATATAAGAATAAAAAGAACCTTAAGTTACCCTAAACTTGACTTGCCTCCACAGATACTCAGTATGGACTCTGGTATGATACCCTGTGGCAAGTGTAATTCCTGTGAATTACTTGACCTATCTGGGATCTTTGTATATCCTGATACTGGGAAAGAATTCAAGTTTAATGTTCAGGCTGGTTGTGATACCTGTCATCTGATCTATCTGGCTTATTGTATGGAGCACCACTCATTTTATGTTGGAAAAACTGATAGGCGCCTTAAGGACAGGCTAAGGGAGCATGTCTGTATTATCACAAGTAGTATCTGCACTAATGCCTTGGCCAAGCATATTGTCCTAGATGGATCTTCACACCTTTTTAAATTTATGGTGATACGGCTTATTAGTCTCAGTGAGAGAAGGGCTTATTTGGTAAATAAAACTAAGAGATCAGAAAGTAAATGGATTATTAGGCTAAGGGCAGACTGTGGCAAGGGGATTAATGATAAAGTTCCCCTGAAACCGATTTTAGCTACTAGGAGTTTGCAGTAAATTATTTATGAGCATAATAGTATATGTTTTTATTTGTTTATAATGTCTTGCTTTTACGTTTCCACCAGTTACTTGTTTCTAAATAACTGTTTATGGATAGTTTATATTGACTATTGCTTAATGGTAAAGTTCTATGAAACTGATTTTAGCTGCTAGTAGCTTCAAATAAATTATTTATGTGCATAATAATGTATTATGTTATGTTGTCCCTATCTCACCTTCCTTCTTGTTGGTTGTTCTTGTTGGTTGGGTTCAGAGCCGACCCTCGGCTCCGACTCGGCCATATTCTAAAGCTCAAGACTTCCACTGCCTCGAGGCTAGACCCTATCCCATCATGCCTAGCGCTAGCTACCCAGCTCTTGTTTGCCGCTTGAAGCTTCGAGATTGCTGGATACTGGCTTAGGCTAAGTTTTTGAATTTTATTATTATACTCTGTATTTAAATCTTGATATTCTTCAGGATTCTTTCTGTAGTTTAGTAGTGTTTGTTTAGCATCCCTATCTCTGGTTGTTATTGCTGTTGTTTAGGCCATCGTTTTTTTCTTCAGGCCTAGTCCTCCTTTCGAATCCATTTTTTCTTAGAGGATTCCCCCTTGCTATTAACCCATTTCAGTTAGAGGGCTTCCCCTTATTCCCTCCTTCTCCCTTTCTGAAAAGGAGTAGCTGTTTAAGTTAGAGGCTCTCCACAGTTGGGGTAGTTGTAGTTTAACTTAGATGCTCTCCCCTTCTGTTACTTTCCGTTATCTTCTGCTTTTGCTGTTTATAAAAAAAAAAAAAAAATGTTAGATATAGTTTTTTCGTGGTTATTGTAAAGTTATAGATTTCCTCTTCCTGATATCTATAACCTTAGTGTATTGTACATTACTGTATTGTGCTTATTGTTGTTGTGATAATGTCCAAAGAAGTGCCCAAAGAATCCAAACCTTCTGGATTCAAAAAAATGTGAATTGTGCTCCCAAAAAATGTCCTTGACTGCTGGACATACGAGTTGTGTTTATTGTCTGGGAGGCATGCACCTGCCGGACTCATGTTTTATTTGTCATGCTTTCAGCGCTAAAGTCCTGCAGGAGCGCAAAAACAAGCTTATTCTGTGAGGTTTACTGAAAGGACCTTTTGTTCAGGCTGGTTGTGGAAGGGAATCAGGCTAGTAAACCAGGGAAATCCCCCAAACCGACTCCTCCATCGGTTCCGACCTCGGAGCCATCTAGACATAAAGAGAAATCTACTAGTTCTTCAGATCCGAAACCTCTCTGGTCCGACAAGACATTATCTCCTGCAGTTCCATCAGTGTCCTCAGAACCATCTAGTAGTCATAAAAGGACTAGATCTCCTTCCCTGGAACCAGAGCAGTCCGCTTCACAATCACCGCTTCTACAGTCTGTGGCAGGCAGTCAACGATCATCCACCTACTCCTGTCGATTGTCCAAGAGTCTTTCAGATGATGATGTGGAGAGGGTGGTGAAGAGGATTTTCAAGACACCAGATCTCACCAAAATAGTATCAAGCCCAGCCCGTATGGCTGTGGAGCCAATTACTCTACCCCCCCGGATCGTCTATTCCTCCTTCGACTCACCTGAGCTCAGAGCCAGAGTACATGGAAGACATTGTGGTGGAACCATGGGTTCCAAAAAACTCTGGTCTCTCAGTTCCAGCATCCACTCTGATCTCCTTGATACCTCCTTCTATCAAGGGGATCTGGGAGCCAACACTCTCTCGTCGACTCCGAGGGGGGGACTGGCATCAGACCCTTGTCCAACCCCACTCTCCCTCTTGGAGCTTCGGTGCAGGTGAGCTGGGCTCCCACATCAGCCTTGGAGCCATCACCCTTGGTGTGGGAGAGGTCTCTCAACTCTTTGGAGCCAGGGACACTCTCAGGCCAGGAGCATGGTACCTTCGAGGTGATGAGGAATGTGCTGTCCTCTCAGACAGCTCCTCCCTCGGCTTCAGCTACTCTGTCCCCTATAGAGCCAGTGTCTTCCCTCTCACCACTCCTCCATTCGAAGTGCAGGGAACCAGTGCCCCAGAACGTGCCAATGGGTGACCCCCCCTCTTCTGAAACCTCCCCAGAACATCCCCCTCAGGAGGTCCCTCAGAAGAAGACATGAAAGAGGAAGCATGTGGACTCCCCTGTTTCTCTGACATTGGACACAGACTTGGACTTGGTGGACTCAGAAGGGTCCCCTCAGTCTCCCTCTGAGGATGTCTCATTCTCGGACATCCTGGAAATCCTCAAGCAGAGGGGTGGCTGGAAGTCCCTTTCCCCTTCTGAGGATGAGTCCATGTACCTGGATGCATTCGGTTCCCAACCCTCCAGCTCTTGGGTGTCTCCGCCTTTCGACCCACTGCTAGGGGTAGTAAGTCGAAAGGCATGGAGATCTCTGGAAACGATGGAACTAGTCCTGCAGATGCCCAATAAATTTATAATGACCCCAGATGACAAATCCTTCCTTACCAAGGGTGTCCAGTTGAAGCTATGGTAGTGGCGGTGGCCACTAAGGAGGAATTAGCAGAGACTTCTACATCTGTCCATCCACCAAACAGAGTCCCATACAATGGATACATATGGGAAGTGTGTCTTTTCTTCAGTGGCCTTTACTCTCAGGTCACTGAATTATCTATCCCATTTCTCCCGCCTTCAGAGGGATCTCCTGAAAAAGCTAGGAGATACCCTACAGGATCCTACAGCTGTGGGAGCTACAGATAAGACTGCTTCTCAGCTTGCGACCTTATATTCACTAGTTAACTCCTCCATGTGGCTTATCTCCTATGCAGCCGATGGAGAGAGCAGGGCTGCAGGCACAGGAGTCGCCTTACGGAGACATTCCTGGATGCACCTTGGTCAATTTGCGGAGCCTTTCAAGTCCTCCTTTACCAACACCCCCTTTGATGGTTCATCGTTGTTCGGGCCTAAGGTAAAAGAGACTCTAACTAGGTGCGAGCAGGATGGCAAGACTCTCTCTGCCATGGAAGTATGTTTTTCTGTGCCTTCTAGACCTTACCCTAAAGGTCAAAAGAGCAGAAAAATGTGGTTCCGGAAATCCCAGGGAACTTCACCTGACGCACGTGGTGAATTTTCCCCCCGGGGTAGAGGGGGGATTAATAATGGGAGATGCCACCCGCGCAGCAGACGGGGTCCGCAGTGTCAGGGTTACAGAGATACGTTCTCTGGGAGGCCTTTCCAGTGCTCCTGAAAGGAGGCCGGCCTCTCTACGTCAGGAGGCAGTCAGGGGAAGATTGTCACTGTACCCAGAAGCCTGGCAAGATATCACAGAAGACACATGGGTACAGTCGATAATATCCAGGGGATGCAATATTCCTTTCTACATACCACCTATTCCCCAAAAACAAAAATCCATCCCAGATGTGTTACCAGTCTATGAGAATAAGCAACTCTAGAAGTTCAAAAGTTGCTAAGAAAAAGAGTCATCCAAGAAGTCCCCGCAGACCAAATCGGATCCGGAACTTACTCAAGGTACTTTTTAGTACCAAAGAAAACAGGGGAGTGGAGGCCCATTTTGGACCTCAGCAAACTCGCTATCTTCCCTGTAACAATGTTAAACAATAATATAATAGTGGACGGATTAATTCATACCCTTAATAATTTTAAAATCTATAATTATACAAATTTAACAGTCAACAAAACCCATTTTGACTTGTTATCTAAGGGGATGAAATTCATTCCGACACCCCCATTTGATGTTGTAGACCATTTAAGTGAGGTGAAATTGTTCACCAGGAAACTTAATTTAGCTATTATGTTTCAGAAGGAAGACAAAGCAGTAAATAAGGACAAAGTAATAGCAGAGAACAAATTAAAAAATAAAAGCACTTTTGTTCCACCCACGAACCCCAAAGTAGAGATGTATGAAAGACATGTGATAAGGGAAGTTTACAAATTGAAGAACAAAACTAGAATGAAGGTCAAAAAAGACAACTTGACATTGAAGGAGAGAGAAACACTTACAAAATTTAGGGGAGACAAAGACTTACGTATAATGAAACCGGATAAAGGGGGAGGGGTGGCACTGTACGATAAGTTGGAATATGTTAACAAACTATTTATTTTATTGACCCAATCAGGGAATTATGATACAGTATCACTCAATGAAATTAATATAGCATATCATAGAATAGATTCTTATATAGAAGAATTTTGGATATACAATAGAATTAATACGGATGTATACAATTTTATTAAGGTAAGACATCCAGTATTAGCCACATTAGTTGGTATACCAAAAGTACTCAAAAGTGTAAGAGACCCCCCCATTTCGACCTACAGTGTCAGGAAGTCTAGCAAAAACATTCCCCTTAGGAATAGCTGTCGACACCTGGCTAAGAAACACGTACAATCATATCCCACATTTGATAAAAGACTCTTGGGATTTTTTGACTAACTTCCCCACACAAGTGGAATGTAGTGATCTTATTTATGTAACTATAGATGTCAATGACCTATATTCATGCATTCCCAAACAATTGGGATTAGAGATGTTTTGCGAAAGCATAAGGAAACACACAAACATAGATTGGGATCATGTATGTTTAATAATGGACTGCATGTCATTAGTATTGGAACATAACTATATATATTTCGAAGGGGAATATTACCGGCAATGTAAAGGTGTAGCAATGGGATCAGCTAGTGCACCTATATACGCCAATTTAGTTATGTTAAATTGGGAAGAGACTGTTTTATTTCCAAATACCCTGTTCAAACATGTAATAGATTACACTAGATTTTTAGACGACATCTACATCTTATGGAAGGGTAGTAAAGAAGAACTAAATAAATTCATTACTTTTATTAACTCAAGTAGTGAATTTTTGAAGTTCACTCATTCAGTGAGCTTGAATGGTATAGCCTACTTGGATACATTTATATCACATGATAGTAAGGGATTTAAGTCAGCTATATTTCGAAAGAATACCTTTTCCAATGATTAAAACAGCGGAGAAAGACCTCAGCAAACTCAACAAGTCTGTCAAAAAGAAAAGTTCTGGATGGTGATACTGCAGTCCATAAAACTTAAGTCCAGACTTAAAAATTAGATTTTCGATGCTCCTTTAAGATCTGAATGTATGTTTGGTTGTGCTACTACCCAGATTCTCAAACAGAGGTAAAGTGATGCATGGGATATCTAGAATATTTTATATTCCTAGGTTCTCTCCTAACAAGACGACCAACTTCAAAGGACAGAACAAACAAAAATCCCAACCTAACAAGAGTCAGGGTATCAAGAGGAAATGGCAGGAAGATAATGCATCCATACCAAGTAAAAGGGGTTGCCTTCCTAAAAATGATCTCTCCCCTGTTAAAGAATGACTATGCCAAGACTCAGAGCATTCTGTCTCACCCTCCTGTTCCTTCTGCCCTTTGACCTTCTCCCCTGCTTTCCCTCAACCCAGCAGCCTGGCTACAAATAGTCTTAAACAAGTGGGTGCTGAAAATATTTTAGTGAGGATACTCTTGGCAGTAGACAGAAAATCCTCCTCCCTTCAGAGAAATCCCTTCATGTCCTCTAGACCAGACATTCCTTTTTACTTTGGTACTCCTTCACAAGTTGCAAGAAGGAGTTATAGAAGAACCAGTTCCTGCACCACAAAAAGAAAATGGATTTTACACCAGAATCTTTTTGGTACCCAAAAAGGAGCAATCATAGAAACTAGTGTTAGATTTGATATACCTAAATGCTCTCTTGCCACCCCCATAGTGCCTTTTTTAGGCAAGGCTCAAATTCTAAACCTACCACCCTAGAACACCAAAAAGGAAAAAAACTAAGGGTAATGCTGCTCAATGCCAGAAGTCTCACTCTCAAGATGCACGCACTCGAGGCCCTTCTCAATATGGAGAACATCGATGTCTGTGCTGTGACAGAAACCTGGTTCAAGGCTCCTGAGAGCACCCCAGCACTAACAGGTTTCACCTCATATCATGCGTTCCGGCCCCAAAATCCGGACAACACCAAGAAAGGAGGGGGTGTCCATATTCATAAAGGACACCCACACCTCAAGGTTGGTGGCAACGCACGATGCATCGGAGACCATCCAGGTGCAATTAACCATAGGCAAGACTGCTCTGCAATTTGTAGCATGTTACAGGCCACCCTCTCAAACTCAGGAACCTCACATGGCCTTCCTGAAAACATTGGAGGATAAATGTATCTCCAAACACCATCATACTAGGTGACTTCAACTACCCTAATATAGACTGGGAACACTACTCAAGCCCGAACACTCTAACCCAAAGATTCCTGGAGTTCATAAACTCAAATGCCATGGAACAACTAGTCACCATCCCCACAAGAGGAGAAAACATACTTGATCTCATCATCACGAACATGGGATCAAAATGTTCAACACCGAAGTATACCCCTCACTGGTGAGATCAGATCATAAACTAATCTCGCTGGAGGTCCTCATCCCGCCCCACCTGAAACAAAAAGACCACAGTGAAAAACTTCTCAAAAGCCGATTTCACACTTCTAAAAACTAGTGTGGTCTCCTTTAAGGCCCCTGAGCCAGTGGTAAACATTACTCAAACCGCTGAATCACTTACAAATGCCTTCTACCAGCACCTACAGGACTGCATGGATCAGGCAATCCCAAACAAAACTAAGACTCTCTGTACCAAAGGCAAGCGTCCAGTCTGGTGGACCCCAGCCATAAACAAGCTCTACAACAAAAGGAGGAAGCTACTACAAGATAGAGTAAAATCCTTGAAAGGTAAGACACCTTTGATCATTATAAGTAAAAAACTAAGAGCTCTCATAAAATCATCCAAGGCAAATTTTGAGAGAAAAATCGCCAAGGACTCTAAAGACAATCATAAGGCCTTCTTTAGCTATGTTAGAAACCTAGGGGGAAACTCCCAGATATGCTCAGAATTAGTTCAAAATGATGTGAAAATTACTGAACCTACACACATTGCTAACATACTGGCTGACAGGTTCAGTGCAAACTTCTTCCCCCCCACCAAAAGGAGAGATATCTATTCCAGAGGATTATAGCCCCCCAAACATCTCCAACGCCCAGGTGAGAACTGCCCTCACTAAGGCAAAAAACACAGCATCCATGGGACCGGATGGTGTCCCCGGCTGTGTGCTTCATGAACTCAACGAGGAATTAAACCCACAGTTAGGACAGCTGTTTAATCTTAGCCTCACCTCAGGATACGTACCCAAGGAGTGGCGCACGGCAACTGTGGTCCCACTTCATAAGGGCGGTGCCTCCACAGACCCTGGTAATTACCGCCCCAATAGCTTGACAAGCCTTATCTGCAAAGCCATGTAGAGGATCATAATGGAACTCATAAATAAAGACATAGGGAACTTGCAGACTTTGGATCCAACCCAGTTTGGCTTTGTCAAAGGCAGATCCTGCCTCTTAAACTTGGTTGACTTTTTCGAGACAGTCACCAAGGCCATTGATGAGGGAAAGGCAGTCCATACAGCCTACCTCGACCTGGCAAAGGCCTTCGACACAATACCCCACTCAGGTATCATCGAAAAACTCAACAGCTTGAATGTAAACCCATACATCACAAGATGGGTTGCAAACTGGCTAAGTGACAGAACCCACAGGGTCAGAGTTGCTGGAGCCATGTCAGACTCAAAGCCTGTCACAAGTGGTGTCCCACAGGGCTCAGTCCTGGGTCCACTCTTGTTCGGCATCTACTTTTCTGAAGTACAAGCAAACACAGGAGGGTTATGGCTGACAAAGTTTGCAGATGACTGCAAACTGGGCGCTATAGTCGAAAACACATCTGACACAGATATCCTCCAGAAGGGCCTCACAGAAACGGATAACTGGTGCCAGAGCCATGGCCTGAAGTTAAACGCCAAAAAATGCATAGTCATACCCTTCGGGAAAAACAAGGTTACCCCTAGCTACCATATAGGTGGCAATCCACTGAGCACAGAAAAAGTCATCAGGGATCTGGGGACCCAAGTTGACAGTAGCCTTTCGTTTGACACTCATGTTGCTAAAGTAGTTAGGAAAACCTTCTATATCACCCACCTGATCATGAAGGGATTCACATCTAGATCAAGGGAGGTCATCGTCCCCTGTACTCATCACTCATTAGACCTATGATTGAGTACAATGCCCCGTTTGGAATGTATCTGACCAGACACCTGCTGCAGCTTGAAAGGCCCCAAAAGTTCCTCACCAAAAGGATAAAGGGTCTCAAAAATATGTCTTATGCTGCCCGACTGAAAGAACTCCAGCTCTATTCAGTCTCATACCGCTTGCTCAGAGGTGACCTGTGCCTGACATATAAGGCCATGTCAAACCCAGATTTGATGAATATGCTTCACCTCAAAAAATCGAGATCCCTCAGAACCACAAGGGCGGGAGACTTAAACCTTGACACGGTTATAAATTGAACGTGCTGGAGGGACAGATTCATCACCCAGAGACTCCCTATGCTGTGGAACAAAATCCCGGTACATGTGAGGCAGAGCACCTCGCTGGCCTTGGATAGGAGATCACAGATATACCCCAGGGATTACTTCAGTGTCACTGCTTGACAGAGGCACAGAAAAATGATAGGCATAGTTTTTATTCAAACTAAAGGGGTGGCGAAAGCCACATAACTATGGGCTAGGCTTATAAATGCCCTTGGGCAGATAGCCTAGTATGAACCTATGAACCTATGAACCTATGAAAGTACTCAGATTCAAAATACTTATCCATACTTATGGGCTAGGCTTATAAATGCCCTTGGGCAGATAGCCTAGTATGAACCTATGAACCTATGAACCTATGAAAGTACTCAGATTCAAAATACTTATCCTGTAGGTAGCCCTACCCCTTCTTCTGAACCACTGTTTCTTGGTGACTTTACATCTAAAGGATACTTATCATCACATGCAAATTGCTGTTAACTTCAAACTGAACCTACAAATGCTCTGAATCACAGCCTCACAAAGAATTTTTTTCCTGGGGTGTATGATGGACACAGAAAAAATATAGCCTTTCTACCAGAACACGTAGTCCTGACTGTTCAGAGCATTTTCAGGGATTTCTTACTTCAAGAAGATGCCTCCACAATAGAGTATGTTAAGTTGCCTATCTCACCTTCATTCTTGCTGTTTGGGATTGGAGCAGATCCTCGGCTCCGACTCGGCCATTTTCAATAGCTCGAGAGCTGTTTACTGGCCGGAGGCTACCCCTTATCCCATGATGCCTAGCGATAGCTACCCAGATCTCGTTTGCCGCTTCAGCTGAGAGGTGTGTCGTTTTCTGGCTCAGGCTTGTATTTTCAAATTTTCAAAATTTTTGTGTAGAAATATATCCTTATACTTCTTAAAACTATTAGATAATTACCTTTTCTTAGTTTTATTTACTAGTGTTTGTTATTGAGTACCTTTTAGTCCCTTTTAGTAGAACTCGTTTAAGTTACAGAGTTCTCCCCTCCCCCACTCCCTTCCCAAGGAAGCCGTTTAACTTAGAGGCTCTCCTTTCCTCTGTTTTTTGCTATCTTAAAAAAAAAAAACAAAAAAGGCAGTTTGTTTTATATATTTTTACATAGTCTGTTGTACTTTGATTAGAGTTGATTTTTTTTCTATCTGTGTTTCTCTTCTGGTGCTTGTTTTTTTTGTAGTTGATATGTCTAAAGAAGCTAAAGTATCTGGATTTAAAAAGTGTGACTTGTGCTGTCAGAAAATGTCCCTGACAGACGGGCACACTAGCTGCGTTTATTGTTTGGGTGCTGTTCACCTGCAGGGCTCTTGTTCTATATGTCATGCCTTTAGTCCAAGAGTCCTGCAGGAACGGAAGAACAAATTGATCCTTAGGGGTCTATTAAAACCTCAGGATTCACCAGCAAAGAGTTCACAGCCAGTGAAATCCCCAAATTCCTCTAAACCCTCGGTTCCACCTTCGGAGCCGTCCCCGGTACAGGATTTACTGAGTATGTCGGTTCCGGCTGGCACCGACAAAACAACCCCTCCATCGGCTCCATTGGATGTTTCGGAGCCATCTCGGAGCCATAAAAGGCTGATGTCCCCCTCATTAGAGTCAGTTCATTCGGCTCTGGCTCTCCATTATTGCAAAGTGAATGTAGCCACTGTTCTTCACACTCCTCTCGATCCTCTAGGCTGTCGGATCATGATGTGGAAAGAGTAGTGAGTAGGTTGCTAAAATCACAGGCACTAGCTAAAACGTTGTCTAGCCCTCCTCAACAGGTATCGGCTCTATCCACCTCCCTTTCTGTTCCTCCTCTGACTCCATTGAGTTCAGAGCCGGAGTTCGTTGGGGTTCGAGTAGTGGAACCATTGGCTCTGATAACCATACCTCCTTCGGTTCTAATGTCAGCTCCGATGGTACCTTCCATCTAGGGATCTGGATGCCGGGGCTCCCTCATCAACTCCGAGGGGGTGATTGGCATCGAACCCTTGTTGGACCCCGTTCTCCCTCTCGGAGCATCGGCGCAGGTGAGCTCGGCTCCAACATCGGCCTCGGAGCCGTCCCCCTCGGCACGGAGAAAGATTCCTATTTCTTCGGAACCGGAGCTTTCTCTGCCTCGAGGCAGAGGTGCCTTTGAGGTCATGCGGAGTGTGCTGTCCCCTGAGTCAGCTCCACTACCAGCCCTACCGGCTCCATCCCCCGTAGTGCCTGTGCCAACCTCTGCTCATCCTCCAGACCCCAACCGTAGGGAACCGATGCTCCAGGACACCCCATTGGGTGTTTCCTCTTCTTCCGAGGCCTCCCCTGATCACTCAGGGGAGCCCCCTCAGAAGAATTAGTGCAAGAGGAAGCACATTGACTCCCCTGAGTCTGTCACTTCTGATACAGACTTAGATGAATCGGAAGGGTCCCCGAGATCCCCCTCTGAAGATGTTTCCTTCTCAGACATCCTGGAAATGCTTAGGCAGAGGGGGAACTGGAATCCCCTAGCCCCTACTGAGAATGAGTCTGTATTCCTGGATGCTTTCGGTTATCAACCTTCCACCTCCTGTGTTTCTCCCCCTTTCGACCCACTTATATCCGTAGTGGCTCAAAAGGCTTGGTTAGCTCTGGACACAGTGGAACCGACTCCAAGTAGACCTGGTAAATTTATTACAGCTCCCCAGGATAAGCAATTCCTTTCTAAAGGTGTGCCCGTTGATGCCATGATGGTAGCAGCAGCCACCAAAAAAGAGCGGAGACCTCTTCATCTGTTCACCCCCCTAACAAGGAGTCTAGGATGATGGACAGGTATGGAAAGCGAATGTTTGCTTCAGCGACCTTCTCCATAAGGTTACTGAACTATCTATGTCATTTTACCCAACTTCAAAGGGATCTCCTTAAAGAGCTTGGAGATACCCTTCAAGATCCTACAGCTGAGGGAGGACAAGCCAAAGTAGCTTCCCAGCTAGCGACGCTTAATTCTATAGTTAACTCCTCCATGAGGCTCATTTCCTATGCAGCTGATGGAGCAAGTAGAGCCACGGGCACTGATGTAGCCTTTAGGAGGCATGTGTGGATGCAGATGTGTCACTTTGCGGAACCCTTTCGAGTGTCTTTCACCAATACCCCCTTTGATGGCTCCTTTCTCTTTGGGCCACAGGTGAAAGACACGTTGACTAGGTGTTAGCAAGAAGGCAAAACTCTCTCTGCCATGGAAGTCCGTTTTTTCACTCCCTCTAGACCTTACCCCAAGGGCCAGAAGAGTGGGAAGATGTGGTTCTGTAAATCTCAGGGAGCCTTGCCTGACACATGTGGTCATTTTTCCTCCAGAGGCAGAGGGGGAAACAATAATAATAGACGCCACCCTCGTGGCAGAGGGGGTCCACAGAACTAGGGCAACAGAGAATCTTTCTCTGATAAGCCCTTCCAGCATCCCTGATGGGTTGCCCGACTGCTCACCTTGGGAGGCAGTCGGGGGAAGACTTTCACTGTACCCAAAAGCCTGGCAAAATTTAACAAAAGACAGATGGGTACGGTCCATTATATCCGGAGGTTACAAAATTCCCTTCCATCAACCCCCCTTACAGTCAAAGAAAATCCTTCCAGATGTTCCACCCAATCTGAAGGAGCAAGCAGTAATAGAAGTTTCAAAACTGCTAGAAAAAAGAGCCATCCAGGAAGACCCCGCAGACCAGCACGGATCCGGAACTTACTCAAGGTTCTTTTTGGTACCAAAAAAGACAGGGGACTGGAGACCGATTCTGGATCTCAGCAGACTAAACAAATCTGTACAAAGAATAAAGTTTCAGATGGTCACGCTACAGTCCATTCTACCCTTCCTGGGTCAGGACAATTGGATGTGCTCGATAGATCTTCAGGACGCGTACTACCATATCAAGATGGGCAGACACTCCAGGAGATTTCTTTGCTTTCAGGTGGGGGCCAGTCATTACCAGTTCAGAGCTCTGCCCTTTGGTCTCACCACAGCCCCCAGGGTGTTCACCAAATGTATGGCAGTGGTCACGGCTCACCTGAGACATCAAGGATTCCAGGTGTTTCCATATGTAGCTGACTGGCTCCTCACTGCTACCACCAGGCATCAACTCCTACAAGCGCAGGATTATACAATCACATCCTGCACCCAGCTAGGTATTACAATAAATTTCACAAAATCTGCCTTGTTGCCCTGTCAATCTATCACTTTCATAGGAGCAGACTTAAACACAAGGGATATGTTCGCAAGGTTACCACTAGAAAGAGTACCCACAATTCGTCAACAAGTGCAAGTTCTAATGCAGAGCAAAAGGATCCAAGTCAGGTATGTCCTTTAAACTCTGGGCTCCATGGCAGCTGCCATTCTTCTAATCCCACTACCGCGCTTCCACATGAGAATTCTTCAGTGGCTTCTTTTCACGCAGTGGTCTTTCCAAGAGCTACCCATGTCTCACATGATCCTGATCACGGAGGTATGCAAAAGGCACCTTTCTTGGTGGATGGCCTCCCCATTAGTTACTCAGGGCAGACCTTTCATACAACCCCCTCCGGTAACCACAGTGACGACAGACTCCTCCCTGATGGGGGGGGGGGCATTATCTGGGCAGGACAGTCCAAGTCACTTGGCAACCTCACGAGTACCATTTGCACATAAATGTCCTAGAAATGAGAGCAGTGCTCCTAGCATTGCAAGCTCTTCAAGACTCTCTTCCTTTTGGGACCATTGCAATTCAAACAGCCAACATGTCAGTGGTGTGGTACATCAACAAGCAGGGCGGAACCGGATCCCTACCTCCTGTGTCGAGAAGCACTCAGACTTTGGCAGTAGGCAATTTCCTCCCAACATTTTCTGATTGTGACGCACATCCCTGGGAGATCCAACGTCACAGCGGACAGGCTCAGCAGAGCTATCCTCATGCCTCATGAGTGTTCCCAGAATCAGAAAGTTGCGGATTGTATTTTCCGCAAATGGGGACAGCCTTGCTGCGATCTTTTTGCCACACCCTTCAACAGCAAATGCAGCAACTACTTCTCCCTTCTTCTGCTACCAGGTCACATACCCAGAGACGCTCTAGTCCACGATTGGCCTCAGGGACTTCTTTATGCATTTCCTCCTTTTCCCCTGATACCAAAACTCATACAGAAAGCAACATTGTTGGGTTGCAAAATGATCCTCATTGCTCCCTACTGGCCTCAACAGATATGGTTCCCGTTCTTGTACCATTACCTTCTCGATCAGCCCTGCACTCTAGACCCAATTCCTGATCTCCTGATTCATCAATCAGGTGGGTTGCATCAATCCCTCCAAACTCTCCAGCTCACAGCTTGCTTGCTCCACTTCCAACCTTAGCCAGGCTTCCCAGCATTTCCCCAGCATCAGATAGGCGTGTCTCAGAACTTCAGTCACTATGTTTTCGTCCTCTCTACCTGGTGTTTCACAAGGACAGAGTTGCTCTGAGGACTAATCCTTTGTTTCTTCCTAAAGTCTGCTCAGAAAATAATTTAAACCAATCTATAGATCTCCCTGTGTTCTTCCCAAATCATAGCAGCAAGGCAGAGTACAAACTTCACCAATTGGACGTTCATAGACAATTGCATTTTTACTTGCACAGAACTAAAGAAATAAGAAAGTCAGACCAATTATTCCTTTCTTATGCCTTAAACAAACAAGGTCTCCAGTTTTTAAGGTGACCTTAGCCAAATGGTTGTCCCACACTATTACTTTTATTTATCAGTTAAGGAACAAAGAGTTACCAATTAAACCGAAAGGTCATTCTACTAGGGCGTTAGCCACCTCCGTAGCCTTTCAGTCTAGTTGCCCATGGATTCCTTCTGTGCAGCTGCCACGTGGGCAAACCCTCATACCTTTATTTCTCATTACAAGGTGGATATGGTCTCCCGGAGTAGAGCTGACTTTGGTTCCACTGTTCTGAAGAGTCTGTTCCACTGAGCCACCCAGGGTGTTAGGTGCTAGGGACGCTGTTCCAAACAGCAAGAATGAAGGTGAGATAGACAACTTAACATTAAGAAGTTATGTACTTACCATAACATTTGATGTCAGTTGTCTTCATCACACCTTCTTTCTTGCATCCCTTCCTCCATCTCCCGTCCTAGTGGATTGAGAGGAGTCCATTTTTTCACTGGCTGAGTATTCTTTTATTGTTATTCTTCTGCCCAGGTCTTCCTAACCTATTCTAGATATTAGAATGCATGGAACAGCCAGTTTTTTGATAACTGGTTTCTCTCTTATTATGTCTGGATTAGCTATTTCAAATGAGATCTGGGTAGCTATTGCTAGGCATCATGGGATAAGGGGTAGCCTCGAGCCAGTAAACAGCTCTCGAGCTATTGAAGATGGCCGAGTCGGAGCCGAGGATCGGCTCCGATCCCAAACAGCAAGAAAGAAGGCAAGATGAAGACAACTAACATGGGACGTTATGGTAGGTACATAACTTTTTATTCTTAAACATCTAGGCCTCACGGCTTCAACAATCCTCATGGCACCACGTATATGACTCCACATAAGAAAGATCCAATGGTACTTTAAAAATTGTTGGGCACAGCACCTCCTTCCCTTGGAAGTTCCAGGTACCAGTGCTGGATTTTGCGAAACAAGAGTTACAGTTGTAGAGATATCACATTCCTTTCAATCCAGACCTACCCTCCTCCCTCCAAACCACAGATCAGTCAGTCCAGATGGACTCATGAGATTTTACATGGAGAGCGGTGTTCAGGGGAGTTCATTTGCAAGACAAATTGGGTTCTTCAGATGCAACAAAGCACACAAATGTCAAAGAGATGTTAGCAGTAATTCAGACTTTAAACGTTCTTCACCACTTAAGGTCACCAGGTCTCAATTACTGATCACTGGCGACACCACAGTTACGTGGTACCCGAATAAACAAGGGAGTACAAGGTCATACCCACTTTGCTGGTTGGCAATGATGGCTTGGGAACTAGCCTTACAGCATTCTATGATGCATTAGGCCTCTTACATCCCAGTAGAGCAAAACATAGCAGCAGACAGGCTAAGCAGATCCTGGATGGACCCTCATGAGTGGAAACTCAGGACAGAGGACTGCCTGGATTTGGCCCAGAAGTGGGGAAGACTTCAAGTAGATTTGTTCACCTCCTTTCAAAGCAGACAGTTGGAAAAATTTTGTCTGAGACATCCTTGCAGCCATGCATGCAGGACAGAAGCATTCCTTTTTCTTTGGACAGGAATGTTCTTTTATGTATTTCCACTCTTTTCACAGATATCCAAAGTACTTCTGAAGATTTAGAAAGAATTACCAAGCATGATTGTTATGATCTCCTTTTGGCCCAGACACAGTTGGTTCTCCCTTTTAGTGGAACTGGCCAGGGGCAATTACTACAAGCTCTCCCTGCGAGGATTTCCTCCTGTGTTCCTAAGCTCTCTATAACTCCCATAGCTATGTCACAAATGATTTCAACTAAGTAAATACTGTAAAATAGCTACTTATTTTAAATGAATGAATGTATTCAAAGAGTTTCTTACTTTAAATGAATGACTGTATGTCTAAAATAATCTGTACAGTATAATCTATAAGATCTATCAAAATGAGCTAAGTTGCTCATGCTTTGTATTGAATTCATATATTTGTAACTTGTTCATTTAACTGTAACTTTTATAGACTTGTATCTTTACTGCATTCTGTGTTATGGAGCTTTTCTTCCCAGGCCTCCACTGAAAATGGGCTCTCTGGGCCCAGTGGACTTCCCCAGTAATCAAACTGGAAATAAATAAATAAATAAATATACTCTGGATCTGCACATGCAATGTCATGGGTGACTACTGTACCCCAACTTAGAGAAATTGCTACTATCAATCTGAATGATTCTGTCTTGATACCTTTTAGGTGCTTGTTTCTTGAGGATGTGCATCAGGTATTAAAGGAGGCAAGAAAAACTGCAACTAGAAAATCTTATGTTTATCAGTGGAGATTTTCTAAGTGGTGCCTAACAGATATCAGAGGACCCAGTGTGGTGTCTCTCCATCTGGTTTTGAAATATTTGTGTGAGCTTCTCAATATTGGCTTATTTATGCATCTATCAAGGTGCATCTTGCAGTCATCTCAGTGTATCTGCCATTGGACTCCCCCTCTTTTTGTGGTGAATCAGTTTATGAAAGGAGTGTTGCATGAGACCCCCTTGAAAGCAATTTCCTTCTCCTTGGGATATCAAGTTTCTTCTTGAGAAATTGACCTTAACTTTCTTTGAAACTGCTTTTCAGGTTGATTTGACGTTCATCACTTGGAAAACTGTCCTGCTTATTACTCTGACATCTGCAAGGCAACTCTCTGAACTACAGTCTCTCGTGATGGGTCAACCTTATCCGATTTCCACAAGGACAGGGTTGTTCTATGTACTAATCCTTCTTTCATGCCAAAAGTTTTTGTCTGAATTTACCTTTAATCAAGCTATCAGTATCGCAGTTTTTGTTCCAGAACTTAAAAACAAGGGAGAGAAGATTCTGCATACCTTGGAAATGCACAGGCAGCTCAGGTACTACCTTGATAGAACTGAGCCCTTCAGGAAAACTGAAGAGTTATTTATTTATTTACTATTCTGAGTCTAAGAAGAGTCAACATATTGCTAAGCAAACAGCTGCTCCCTGGTTGTACTCTACTATTGTTTTTTGTTAATCGCCCTATGGTAAATCTATGACAGGCAAGGTTAAGGCACATTACATCTGAGCCTTTGTTTTAAACACCTTCATTAAAGTATCACTTAGACATAAGCAGACATATATGAACAGAAAAGAAAACAAACAATATCAACATTTTTCCATTTACCTACATTATACATCACATATCTTTTTTTTATTTGTAAATATTATCAGTCCAACATTACATAAATCGCTGAATTCCTGCCTTCCCTTAAACCTTGCACCTCCTCCTGAACATTATTCTACATGCACTGTTCCCACAATTTCCATTTCTTTCTATGTAATTTGCTCCTTTCCCTTTCTAAAGATCTCTCTTCTAGTTAATTTATCTGTTTTATAATACCTAGTATTTTAATTTCAATTGGTTTAGAGTTTGATTTCCATTTTCTAGTAATTAGTGTTCCAGTGCCTCAGCAAAAACCTGAGATTCATCATCAAATCCTCTAAAGCTAGCTATGAAAACAAAATTGCTGCAGATTCTAAAGATACCCACAAGGGATTCTATAGTTATGAAAGAATCTACATGCCAATATTCAGATCTGCTCTGAGTTGCAGCACAATGACAATACATATATAGAACCAACTGATATTGCCAACATATTGGCTGACAGGTTCAATGCGAACTTTACCCCCTTTTCACCCCCTAAATGGCTTATCACAATACATGAGGAATGCCAAGTCCCTATTATCACAGCTACACAGGTAAAAACCACACTGTCCAAAGCCAAGAATACAGCTTCCATGGGACCTGATAATATCCCTGGCTGTGTTCTACATGAATTACAAAGTGAACTGGCACGACACCTGAATACCCTGTTCAATCACAGCCTCATTTCAGGCTTTGTTCCCACCAAATGGTGCATTGCTACCCTCATCCCACTCCACAAAGGGGGAGTGACTACAGACCCTGGCAACTACCGCCCCATTAGCCTGATGAGTCTGATATGTAAGGCTATGGAGCGCATCATCATGCACCTTATAAATAAGGACATAGGGAATCTCCAAACTCTGGACCCCACGCAGTACGGGTTTGTGAAAGGTAGATCATGGCTGCTCAACCTGATAGACTTCTTCAAGTCTGTCACCAGAGCTGTGGATGAGGGCAAGGTAGTTCACACAGCCTACCTAGATCTTTCCAAGGCCTTCAATGCCATCACTCACTCAGGAATCATACATAGACTCACTGAACTACAGTCTCTCGTGATGGGTCAACCTTATCCGATTTCCACAAGGACAGGGTTGTTCTATGTACTAATCCTTCTTTCATGCCAAGAGTTTTTGTCTGAATTTACCTTTAATCAAGCTATCAGTCTCCCAGTTTTTGTTCCAGAACTTAAAAACAAGGGAGAGAAGATTCTGCATACCTTGGAATTGCACAGGCAGCTCAGGTACTACCTTGATAGAACGGAGCCCTTCAGGAAAACTGAAGAGTTATTTATTTATTTACTATTCTATTTAATAAAATGGGTTGCCAAAAGGCTCACTGATAGAACCCACACTGTGAAAGTAGCGACTCCACATCTGACTACCAACCAGTTACAAGTGGTGTCACACAGGGATCAGTCCTAGGTCCTCTACTGTTTGGCATCTACTTCTATGAAGTTCAAGCCAACACAAAGGGACTCTGGCTGACCAAGTTTGCAGATGATTGCAAACTGGGAGCCATTATTGATTCTCCAACTGATGTAGACATTCTACAAAAAGGCCTCACTGACACCAATGACTGGTGCAAGAACCATGGCCTTAAGTTCAGTGCCAAAAAGTGCATTGTCATTCCCTTTGGGAAAAATTCTGTGCCCATGAACTACTGGGTTCCTATTACGTAGTCGAACTTTTACAAGTTCGAACGCTATATGGTCGAAACCATATGTTCAAACTTGTAAATGTTCGAATACGTAAACAAAAAAAAAAAAATAAAAACATAACTGTTGTAAGCAGGGGGGCAAGTCCCTCTGCACCCCCCACACCCCCCACTCTTTTAATATACCAACTCCGAGATCACACTCCAGTGCAGTAAAGGGAAATCTTCCCTTTCTGCACTGTAGTGCGATTTCAGAGTTGGTATATTTAAAGGGTGGGGGTGTGGAGGGGTGCAGGGGGGCTTGCCCCCTGCTTAAAACAGTTAGTTTTGTTTCTTGTTTTTTTCTTTTTTTGTTTTTTACGTGTTTGAAGTTTTGAAATTTCAAACATAAGGGTTCGACTTTATTATGTTTGAAGTTTCAAAACTTCAGTCACATAATAGGAACCCGAACTACCACATAGGCAGTAGTCCACTAAACACCAAAGGTGTGATAAGAGACATGGGGGCATAGGTTGACAGCAACCTCTCCTTTGATAACCACATTGCCACTGTAGTCAGAAAGCCCTTCTATGTGGCACATCTCATTACAAAAGGTTTCTCATCCAGGAAGAAAGAGGTCATATTCCCTCTCGTATTGTCTCTCATTAGACCTATTATAGAATACAACACCCCATTTGGTATGTACCTCACTAGACACCTACAACAACTGGAAAGGCCACAAAAATACCTCACTAAGAGGATATTAGGCCTTAGACGCATGCCCTATATGAACAGACTCAAAAAACTTCAGCTATACTCTGTCTCTTATTGCCTACTTAGAGGCGATCTCTGCTTGACCTACAAAGCCAAGTCATTCCCAGAGCTGCTAGATATGCTACACCTAAAGAAATCCCAATCCCTCCATGCCAAATGCTCCAGGGACCTTAACCTCATAGCAAAACAACATTAGTCAGCACAGGATCCAAAAGCAGCTTTATTTTCTTGTCTCTCTCTCTCTCTAGCGCCTCGGCCACAGTAAGCCTTCAAGGAGTAAACTAACAATACTAAAACATACTTAATATAGTCACAAAAATCATTCAATTACATAATTAAACAATTAATCAATAAAATTGATATACACCTACAAGCTAAATAACATTCTTCCAATTACATTCTGTATTCAAGCCTCTAGGTACTAAAGTGTCATATTTTAAAATAAAAGTAGTTTCCTTCTTTAAAAGTAATCTACCCACAACTAATTCATCAGGTTCCATTTTAGCTACCTGTTGTAAGATAGAACCTTTTAAACTCTCGCTACTGCCATTGTGAAATTCACAAAAATGTAAGGCTAAAGGGCTCTCCATTTTTTTATTTCTTATGTCCCTCAGATGTTCTAAAATCTAACCTTAAACATTCTTTTCGTTTGACCGATATAAAATTTATTACAACCACATTTGAGGGCATAAATTACCCTATTAGTTCTACAGTTATATGAGCCCTCTAAATCAAAATTTTTGTTATTAATTTTAAAGAAAGTTCTATGTATATATGAACAAGCTTGACATTTTCCACATGGAAAAGTACCCAAAATAGTTAACTGGATGGGTATTTTCACAATCAATTTAGAAAACCTAGTCCGTACAACAAAATCTTTAATGCTTTTACCTTTTATATAAGAAAAAATTAATTTCTTTGTCTTTAAATTCTTTAATTCATCAAAGTTATCTAAAAATTCCCAAAAATGTAATATATTTGATTTGATCATATTACTACAAATATTATACTTAGATACTATAAATAAATTATCTACACAATTAATAGTCTTATTAGATATAAAAATATCTCTACTTTTTTGTTTATTAAATCTATCAAATCTAAGTTTAATAATTCTATCAATATCACTTTCAACTAACTTTTTATCATAATTTCTTCTCAAAAACATCTTTTTAGTTTCATGAGCCTCTTTAAAGAATATCTCATCAGTATTACATAAACGTGAAATTCTTAAGAATTCCCCATATGGTAAAGCATTAATAACATGAAAGGGATGACAACTATCAGCTTTCAAAAATTCATTTGTCTCTCCAAACTTTCTATGTAAGCTAGTTAAGATGGGTTGACCATCAATACCCTGTACATTTACATCTAAAAAGTTAACTGTGTTTCCACACTGTAACCCATCAAAACAAATGTTAAATCTATTTCGTTGGATCTCTTGGACAAAGTTTTGTACATAGTTCTTACCTCCTTCACATAAAAATATTAAGTCATCAATAAATCTATAATACAATTTGACATATTTTTGTACAAATTCATTATTATAGATACATTCCCTTTCTGCAAGACCCATGAAAATATTTGCATACATAGGTGCAAAGGGAGCACCCATTGCTGTTCCCTGCTTCTGTTGAAAAATCAAATTGTCAAAACAAAAATAATTGTTTTCTAAACAAAATTGTGTCAAATCAAGCACATAATGAGTTAATGGCTTATCTCCCATAGTCTTATACAACGCCTCTAGGCCGTATTCATGTTGAATATTTGTGCAAAGACTCTTGACATCTAACGTGACCCAAAACATATTTTTATTCCACGTAATTGACTTTATTTTGTCCAAAAAGTCAAAAGAGTCTTTAATATAGGAAGGAAGACAAACTGCTTCTTTTAGCAACACTTTATGCAACACTACACCTAATTTGTGCAAAAAATATTTCCTGGCAGACACAATCGGTCTGCCTGGTGGATTTTCTGGGTCTTTGTGTATTTTAGGGAGGCAATAAAAATATGCTGGTCCAGTATCCCTTAAACTAAATTTCCCTTTCACATCTTTATCTAACCAAAATCCTAGGCGTAGGCCTTTGTGAATTAAATTCATATATTTAACTTTAGCTTGTTCAATGGCATCCTGATGAACTATACTATAAACTGTTGAGTCACTCAATAAATCCCAACACATTTTAAAATATTGACTATTATGCATAATAAGAAGTTATGTACCTACCATAACGTTCCATGTTAGTTGTCTTCTCTCGCCTTCTTTCTTGCTTGATGGGTTCGGAGCCGATCCCTCGGCTCCGACTCGGCACTTGCTAAGCTCGAGAGTCACTTTTACCAGCTCGAGGCAGCCCCATATCCCATGATGCAAGGCGGTAAGTACCCAGATCTCGTTTGATGACAAAGGGCAATAGCACCAAGCATAAAATACTTCCGAAAGGAAGAAGAAAACTACAGATGGAAGAAGGACCAGGTCTGAATGGTCTTCAGCATAACAGTTTCTTATAACAAGGTCTGTCCAGGCCAGGGGGAAGGAGGGAGGGTCGCAAGAAAGAAGGCGAGAGAAGACAACTAACATGGAACGTTATGGTAGGTACATAACTTCTTAATGTTAAGTTGTCAATCTTGCCTTCATTCTTGCTTGATGGGACCGCGTCCCTAGCACCTCTATCCTGGGTGGCTCAATGGAACAAACTCTTGAGGACTGTAGAGCCAAAACTGGCTCTGTCCCTGGAGGCCAAGTCCAATTTGTAATGGGAAACAAAAGTGTGAGGAGTGGCCCAAGTGGCCGCTGCACAAATAGTGTCTAAAGGAAGTCTAGCTTGAAAAGCTGTAGAAGTAGCTAAGCTCCTAGTTGAATGTGCTTTAGGTTTTGAGCACAGCTGTTTTCCCCTGAGCAGATAAATTTCAGAGATGACCGAAGAAAGCCATCTAGACAAAGTCACTTTAGAAACAGGAAGGCCTTTTTTATTATCCGCATAGGAAACAAAAAGTTGATCAGATTTTCTAAATTTTTTTGTTCTGTCCAAATAATATCTAAGTTGACGGTGGACATCAAGATAATGTAGCTTTTGTTCAGCTCTATCTGAATAGTTAGGGAAAAATACAGGGAGATCAATGGATTGATTCAAATTGTTCTTTGAAGCGACCTTAGGCAAAAAGGTTGGGTTAGTTCTCAAAGATACTCTGTCTTTGAGAAAAACCA
The DNA here is from genome assembly GCF_019279795.1 of Protopterus annectens. Classification (NCBI taxonomy): domain Eukaryota; kingdom Metazoa; phylum Chordata; order Ceratodontiformes; family Protopteridae; genus Protopterus; species Protopterus annectens. Next base: position 535,971,406 of record NC_056750.1, read on the forward strand.
AATAGGGGGGTCGAACCGAAAGAGCATGAAGTTCAGACACCCTCCTGGCCGATGTAATAGCCACTAGGAATAAAGTTTTCCAAGAAAGATATTTCAGGGAACAAGAAGCAGCTGGCTCGAAGGGGGGAAGAATCAAGGATGTCAGCACTAAATTTAGATCCCACTGAGGAGGAGGATTCCTGATTGGAGGTTTTAGTAGGAAAATTCCTTTCAAGAAGGCCCTGCAGAGCCTATGGGACATAATATTATGATCTGCTATCCCGACATGAAAATTGGAAATAGCAGCCAATTGAACTCTGACTGTGGAAGAAGAGGAGCCTGCATGAAAAATCTCTGCTAAGAAGTCCAGGACTGCCTGAACAGGGGCAGTAAAAGGATCAATATTCTTGGCCTTAGCCCAATAAGAGAAACGTTTCCATTTGCTTGTATAAATCCTCCTGGTAGAGGATTTTAGCGAAGCTACTATGATGTCTCTAACTGGGTTAGAGATCAAAGGAAGCCTGGCTAAGGAAGGAAGTGGAGCAACCATGCTGTGAGGTTGAGAGAAGGGATTGACCGGTGCAGCTGACCCGATTGGTGAATCAGAAGATCTGGCACTGGGTCCAGATGCCACGGCTGCACCAAAAGGTGATGATGGAGGAACGGGAACCAAACTTGTCGAGGCCAGTAAGGGGCAATGAGAATCAATTTGGCTCTCAAAACGGTAGCTTTCTGGATAACCTGAGGGATCAGAGGAAATGGAGGGAAGGCATAAAGAAGTCCCTGGGGTCAATCCTGGGTCAGAGCGTCTCTGGGGGGATGGCCTGATAGAGGGAAGAGGCTGAAGAAGTCTGGACATTTGCTGTTTTGGGGAGTAGCAAAAAGATCGCAACATGGACGACCCCATTCCAGAAAAATCTCTTCTGCTATAGATTGCTTGAGAGACCACTCGTGAGGCATGAGAATAGCTCTGCTCAATCTGTCCGCTACAATGTTGGTTTTCCCAGGGATATGAGTTGCTACCAGAAACCGATGAGAGGAGATCGCCCATTGCCATAGTCTGAGCTTCTCGACACAAGGGGTAGGACTTGGTTCCGCCCTGTTTGTTGATATACCAAACTACAGACATGTTGTCTGTGTGGACTGCAATTGTCCCTATGGGAAGAAAGTCGTTGAGGGCTTGCAACGTTAAAAGCACTGCTCTCATCTCCAGGACATTTATGTGCAGATGGTACTCGAACGGCTGCCACGTCCCATGAACCATCCTGCCCTGATAATGACCCCCACCCGATCAGGGAGGCATCCGTGGTGACAGTGGCTATCGGGGATGGGGTACAAAGTACCTGCCTTGGTGAACCTGAGGAGATGTGATCCACCAAGCAAGATGCTCTTTGCATGTCTGTGTCACCAGAATCTGGTGACGCATTGGAAGTTGCTGGTATGACCATTGTGTGAACAGCATCCACTGAAGAAGGCGCATGTAGAATCGAGCCAGGGAAGAAGAGTAATGGCCGCAGCCATGAGACCTAATACCTTTAGAACCATTCTGGCCTGTACTTTCTTGTTGGCCAGAATGATCCTGACATGACTCTGAATGTCTGAAACTCTTTGATCTGTAAGGGTAGCTGACATCCGAACAGTGTTTAAGTTTGCGCCTATGAAGGTAATAGACTGGCAGGGCGATAAGGATGACTTTTCGAAGTTGATTGAGATGCCCAAATGAGAACAAAGGTTTATTGTGTAATCCCTGGCTTGTATAAGCTGATGCCTGGTGGTGGCTGACAGGAGCCAGTCGTCGAGATACGGAAACACCTGGAATTCTTGACGTCTCAGGTGAGCCGTGACCACTGCCATGCATTTGGTGAACACTCTGGGGGCTGTAGTGAGACCAAAGGGCAGGGCTCTGAACTGGAAATGACTGGACCCCAGCCGAAAGCGGAGAAATCTCCTGGAGCGTCTGTGAATTTTGATGTGATAGTACGCATCCTGAAGATCTATTGAGCACATCCAGTTGTCCTTCTGTAAGAAGGGCAGAATTGACTGAAGAGTGACCATTCGAATCTTGTCTTCCTGACAGACTTGTTGAGTCTGCTGAGATCCAATATTGGTCTCCAGTCTCCCGTCTTTTGGGGACCAAAAGAACCTTGAGTAGATTCCGGCTCTGAATGGTCTATTGTAACTGGCTGAATGGCTCTTTTGCAGTAGTTTTGAGACTTCTAACTCTGCAATTTCCTTAGACCGGTGGTACATCTGGAAGGGAATTTGAGGGAAGGGACTTTCCTCGAAAGGAATTATGTAACCCTTGGATATGATCGACTGTACCCATCTGTCTTGAGTGAGGGAATGCCAGGCTTCTGGGTACAGTGATAATCTTCCCCCGACTGCCTCCAAGGAGGGACAGCCGGGCAACATCTCAGGGATGCTGAAAGGGCTTGTCAGAGAGAGGCTCTCTGTTTCCCTGGTTTTTCGGACCCCCTCTGCCTCTAGAGCGGCGTCTGTTGTTGTTACCCCCTCTGCCTCTAGGGGTAAACTGACCACGTGAATCCGGCGTGACTCCTTGGGATTTACAGAACCACATTTTCCCCACCTTTCTGTCCTTTGGGATAAGGTCTAGAAGGGGTGGAAAAATGGACTCCAACAGCAGAAAGAGTCTTGCCGTCCTGTTCGCACCTGGTCAAGGTTTCCTTCACCTGAGGGCCAAACAAAGCTGACCCATCAAAGGGAGAATTTGTGAAGGACGCCTTAAAGGGATCCGCAAAATCACATAGCCGCATCCAGGCTTGGCGTCTAAGAGCCACACCTGTACCTGCGGCTCTACTCGCTCCATCCGCAGCATAAGATATTAGCCGCATGGAGGAGTTTGCAATGGAATTGAGGGTTCCTAGCTGCGAAGCAATTTTTTCTTGAGCCCCTGCAGCTGTAGGATCCTGAACTACTTCACCCAGCTCCTTAAGGATATCCCTCTGGAGTCTGGTGAAGTGACATAGGTAATTCAGCGAACGCATAGCAAAGGTCGCTGAGGAAAACATCCGCCACGTACCTATCCATGGTCCTAGAGTCCTTATTAGGAGGATGGACGGACGGAAGGATCTGCAAGTTCCTTTTGGTGGCCGCAGCCACCACCATGGCATCAGCGGGACACCCTTAGTGAGGAATTGCTTGTAACACGGGCAGTGATAAATTTTGAAGGCCTCCTAGGGACTGGCTCTACAGAGTCAGGGGGTGCCCACGCCTTTCGTGCAATAACCTGCATAAGGGGGTCGAAGGCGGAGACACCCAGGAGGTGGAGGGCCGAGATCCAAACGCCTCTAGGTACACTGACTCATCCTCAGAGGGATTGTTGGTGGGCCAGTTTCCCCTCTGTTTAAGGAGTTCTAGGATGTCTGAGAAGGAGACATCCTCAGAGGGGGATCTAGGGGATCCCTCTGACTCATCAAAGTCAGTATCCAAAGTGACAGACTCGGGGAGTCTACATGTTTCCTCTTACAAGTCCTCTTCCTAGGAGGATCTCCCGAAACATCAGGAGAATCCTCGGAAGGGGGGAAATTCCCAATGGGGAAACCTGAGGCGGAGGATCTCTGGGTCCTGTAGCAAGAGAAGTGGCAGAGATGTCAACAGGTACTATAGAGGGAGGAGCTACGGGAACAGACTGCTGACTGATACCAGTGGCCAGCACACTCTTCATCACCTCGAATGCTCCCCTCCCAGGCAGGTCCGAGAGAACCCGTTCAAGAGCTAGGAACCCAGGGACCACCGAAGGGAAGTCTCCGAGGCAGATGTCGGAGCCGAGCTCACCAGGCCGAGGCTCCAAGGGAAGAGCAGGTTCGGACAAGGGTCCGATGCCACTCACCCCTCGGAGGAGACCATGGAAGCCCGACCACCGAATCCCTCTAAGGAAGGTCTCGAAGAGGAGATAAGAGTAGAGGCTGAAGGAACAGAAGGGGGTATCCGTCCTCCAGCCGTAGCAGTAACCATTCCCGAAGACTCCAACTCCAAGCTCTGGGGTAGAGTTGAAGGAGGAACTGTAATGGGGTGTGGACCAACAGTCGTCTGTTGAGACGGACTATGTAACATTTGGGCCAGTACCTGTGACTTAAGTAATCTACTGACCACTCTCTCTAGGTCATGATCTGACAGTCTGGATGACCTTGAAGATCGGCTCCGATGGCTCCATTCCGAAAGAAGAGGTGAAGCCGGAGCCGAAAGTATCGGCTCCAAGGAAGGAGACCTCGACCTCTTCCTGGAATGAGCCATCAGAACCGATACTATAGATCCTGTTGGAGCCGAAGACTTATCGGAGCCGACAGGAAGCCTCGATGTATCGGCTCCAGCCGGAGCCGATACAGCCACCAAAGTAACGGTGTCGGAGCCGATCGGAGCCGACACCGATGCCTGTGCCACATGGGGGTCGGAACCGATTGGAGCCGACACCGAAGTGGTCGATGCAGATTTGGCACCGATAGCCATCGGTGCCGAAGGCTTTGTTAAGCCAGAATCGGCTCCAGCCGAGCCGATCTCGACTCGGAACGAGTCGGAGCCGAGGCCGCAGGCTTAGACACAGAAGCCTGGGCCTTGGAAGATTTAACTGATTTTGATGGAGCCGACTTAGCCGGAGAGCCCTCCGGCTTAAGAAGGCCCCTAAGTATCAGCTTGTTGCGTCTTTCCTGCAGGACTCTCTGGCTGAAGGAATGACAAATAGCACAGGAGTCCTGCAGGTGAAGAGGCCCCAGGCAATACAGGCAAGAAGTGTGACCGTCTGTCAGAGACATCTTCTGACAGCACGAGTCACACTTCTTAAAACCTGAGACCCTCTCCTTTGACATGGTGCTTCACAAAACACACACACACACCAGTCAAAAATTTAAATTAAAGAAAATACCAAAAAGGTATTCCTAAAAACAAACACACACACACCCTAACAGGGAGGGGATGGGATGGGTAAAGTTTGACTAAAAAAAAATTAAAAGAGACAGGGATTTTCTGTCAGGAAATCTAAATAATTAACTTATAACTAACAATAAAAGGTTTTTTAACAAAAAGGGGCTTTAATATCAATAAAGTGAATCACTTACCAGGAGCTGGTAAAAGGAGGACCTCATAAGCGAAGCGGCAAACGAGATCTGGGTACTTACCGCCTTGCATCATGGGATATGGGGCTGCCTCGAGCTGGTAAAAGTGACTCTCGAGCTTAGCAAGTGCCGAGTCGGAGCCGAGGGATCGGCTCCGAACCCATCAAGCAAGAATGAAGGCGAGATTGACAACTTAACATTTATTATTTTGTTGCCCTTTTCAGATGGCTTTATAAATAGTTCTGTCTGTTGTGAAAAATTCTTCAGTTCCAGCCATTCTAGTTTAGATAAATTATATTCAACTTCATTTTTATCAAAATGATTTAAATAGTATTCTAAATCAAATTCTAACATCGCGTGTAGTTTCTTAATGCCTTCATGACTAAACGGAGGCATGAAGGTGCTGTTCACCTTAACACCCGAGGTATCAATATACCTCTGTTCAAAAACTTCACTATCACACGAAACAAACGACTCATCTGAGTCTGAAATAGAATACTCAGAACTCGAACCATGCACAATGTCATTTTTAGGCACTAAAACATTAAAATAGTACCACATATGAAGCTTCCTAATAAAACTATACAGCTCAATTTTACATTCATACAATTTCGGAAGCACCGTGGGTACAAATTTAAGACCACAATTTAGAACTGATAAAAAATGTTCAGAAATGTCAAAACCAGATAGGTTAACCACATTATTTGTTAAAAAATAAAGTTCAATACCATCTGGTTCTTTTATTGTCTCTCCAAGGGCGCTGAGGCCCATTTCTGTAGTATTCCTGTTCGCCAAACCCTCTTTTGCGTGATTGTACGTAACCTGGGTTCCGAAAATGATCTGGAAAAAACTGGAGATTCACTGGAGACGGCAGACCTGGAAATTCATTGGTCTCTACGTCATTGAGACATCTGTCTGAAGTTTGATTGGGTGTATTAATGCTAGAGGTACTGGCAAGTCTCTCTCTGTTATCTGAATTCTGATTGGATGGTTGAGCCACAAGGCGGGTACGTTGATTATTACGAAAAAGATACACATTGCCTTTATCAAAGTCTCTCGAATCCCTTTGCAGTTTATGCATCTTTTGATCAATTATTTTCTTTTCTAAAATATGAACTTTATCTTGAATATCTCTAAAACAGGCATCCAGTCTATTGCGATCTAACACAGTAACCAAGTTATTGCACACTGCATTAATATCTTTCTTTAAATTGACAAGTTTAACATTGTCTCTTTCTATTTGAATTTTTATCCATTCCCTCGAGCATTGATGTGCAGCACACTCCCATCTAGTTTGAAAAGATTTGTCTATTTGACATGAAGCATTAAATGATTCAGATGGGAATTTGATAGCTCTAAGACCTCTGGGAATGATATCTAATTCAAGATATCTAGATAAACTGTTCACATTATAGTATGTTGCTGTTTCTTTATGCATTAAATTCGTAAGTTTAGAAACAATAGCTTTAACTTCAGTAGTGAAATCCAAGGAGCGCTTACCAATATTCGCAAATGGATTATTCGAGCGTTTGCTCCTAGTTTCTGCAAGGAAGCGCTCCCATGTTGGAATATCCACTACATTCTCAGTAGCTGCAGTCCTTTCAGGATGATCATAATTACGTTCTGAATTAGTATTGAAAAAACCATCTAATGTCCTTTGAGAAGAACCAGGGTTTTCTTCTCTAAAAATCCTAGGAATATTTAATGTAGGATCACTGGCCATGAAAACAGCAGCAATAACGTTGAACACAGCAAAGTAGCACAGCAAAACAACAGGAGTCAGCACAGGATCCAAAAGCAGCTTTATTTTCTTGTCTCTCTCTCTCTCTCTAGCGCCTCGGCCACAGTAAGCCTTCAAGGAGTAAACTAACAATACTAAAACACACTTAATATAGTCAAAAAAATCATTCAGTTACATAATTAAACAATTCATCAATAAAATTGATATACACCTACAAGCTAAATAACATTCTTCCAATTACATTCTGTATTCAAGCCTCTAGGTACTAAAGTGTCATCTTAACCTCATACTGTGGAACAAACTTCCCATTCATGTCAAGCAGAGCACTTCACTGGCCCTCTGTAAGAGAAATCTTGACGAGTGGGTGGCCAATATGAAGTTCACCTCGAGGATCACTTCAGTGGCCTTGCTTAACAGGGGCACTGGGAACTAACTTTGGGCGGCATGATCCCAGGGAATCTACTTGGGCTAGGCTTATATAGGCTCCAGGTTCGTTAGCCTAGTACACACCTATGAACCTATAATTGCTTTTTTGGCAGCCAGCATAATTAAACTTAATAAGTCCTTACTATATCTAGGCAATTAGATCCTGTGTCCCATCTCAAAAAATCATTTCCTTAGTTACAGCTATTTGGTTGTTCAATATTTCTGACAGAGTTCTCTGTAGGGGATATTTAGAATCATCTCCAGAAACACTTTCCACCACTACCAACCCTTGGCGTGTGCATCTCTGCCAGTGTGAATAGAAAAAACACATCAGGTCCCAAGTTTCAACAATCAGCCTCCTGGTTTGCAGCCTATGAACAAGCGATCACTCAAGCTCCCAATTTCAAACAAAATAAAAGGTGAATTTTCCACGTATTTATTGTTAGCACTCCACCAGGATTGGCAGTGGGAAAGTGTTTTCTAGCTGAAGGCCCCATCCACCCCCTTTTAGCTATCCAAACTAAGCCTATTACCCTTACTATAGCCCCCCTAGCTGCTCGCTCTCTACCTGCCCCCCATCTCAGTCCAGTACTCTTAAGCTTTTACAGTCTGACCTGTTCTACTAGACCCCTGGAAAGTTATCAATAGTTACTAAGCTTCTGGCAAGACTATCTGTTCCATTGTTTGAACACTAGCCTATCTTTGTTCCCTCCATAAAACACAATCTGATGCTAATAAGCTTACAGATGGTCTCTGTAGTCACCTACCTGAACGGCGTGGTGCAGCCCCGCACCGTTTGACCTTGCTAATGCTCGGGCTCACTCTGCTCCCCTACCTTGCCCCCTTTTCCCACATGCCCCCACTACTCGTAGATTTGTCCTTACCCCACATCACCTGACTCACCTGTCATACCCACCACCCATTCACAGAAATACAATTCTGCAACAATTAGCCACACCCACACTCCACTAAGTTACCATCCCCGCTTTTTCAACCAACCCATTTCTAAACACACTCTACTACTCCTCTAAGCCAATACTGCACACACCCCTTCTCTTCTCCCCCCACCCACATCCCTGCAATACATAGACCTCACTGACACCATGACACTAACCCCCCACTCCTGTTACCATACCATCCACATAATTCTGCTTTCCTTATCCATCTATCTCTACTTAATCTCCATCAGTACCACTTATCACCATCCACTCATCAAATGCACTGTATCAAATCCCCCACATTTCCTCATACCATAAGTAACCCCTCCACACTTACAAACACACATCCAGTCACCCATTACCCTTTCCTCTTTCAACTCACTTCTCCAATCAATTACACCTCACACTCCAAAAATCACCTCAACCTCAAACATCACTTCTTAACAGTATTCTACCTTAAAACCATTAGCAACATTGCAGCTCATTTACTGCTAGGAGGGGACATCCACCCCAACCCCTGTCCAACAACTATCTCCAATGGCCCACCCAACCTCAACCTCCCATTTAAGCAGAAATCCACTGACATGCTTATACTGAACCTAAACATTCATAGTATCATGAACAAAATAGAGCAGTTACATTCAGCTACCTCTATATACAACCCAGATATAATGGTTATTACAGAAACATGGCTTAAACTCCATATTAAAGACAACTCTGTAACCCCACCTGGCTTTAACATATTAAGAGTAGATAGAGCACACAGAAGAGGTGGTGGCATCACCCTTCATTACAAATCCAACTTAAAAATCCAGCTCCTTCAAAGAGAAATCCCAAAGTTCAACAATGCTGAGACCCTATTCACCAAACTCCTTCTAAACCAGCACAAACAACTAAACTTACTCAGCATCTACATACCACCAGGAGACAACCTTAATACCGTAGAATCTATACTCCACTGGGCTTCCTACTCTGTCTCCCAAGAAACTATAGTCCTAGGTGATGTCAGCATCGACTGGAACAGCATACACTCACCAACAGCCACCAACCATATAAACCTGTATAATTTCACTCAACTCATACACTCATCCACAAGAACTGACAAGACCACCAAAAGAGAATCCACCTTGGATTGGATCCTCACTAACCAGCCCAACACTGCCCACCAATGTGGGACACTACCCAACTCCCTCAGTGATTACAATCCAACTTTTCTCCTTCGGCACAAACTTAAATGTATCCCCCCCCCCCCCCCGCTACAAATCCACTCCAGAAAAAAATTCCCCTCTGAGGAATTTTCAGAAACCCTAAAATCCTGCAACTCTTTATAAGACTAGTATAAATCAAAGTTACTGGAACTTTATATTCAAAGGCTATTCTTTTAATTTCTCACATGATGAAAAACAAAAAATGTTGTTATCCATCAAGCATACTTCACGGTCTCATTACTGGAGTATTTCTGACTGGCAATATCTCCATAGGGCATTTCTGACACTAGATAAGATAGATAAAATCAATAATAGCTCCAACACATCTTGCTGGAGATGTACAGAACATAACAAAGCCGATTGGACACATATTTTCTATGATTGTCCTAAATTAAAGGGCTATTGGAACAGCATAGATGATTTTTTCAAAGTATTATTCACTCATTCCTTTTTATTGTCCAAATAATTAGTTCCTTTCAATGTGAATGAAGGATATTAAGTTGTCTATCTCACCTTCATTCTTGCTGGTTGGGATCAGAGCCGATCCTCGACTCCGACTCGGCCATCTTCTATAGCTCGAGAGCTGATTACTGGCTCGAGGCTACCCCTTATCCCATGATGCCTAGCAATAGCTACCCAGATCTCATTTGCCTCTTCAGCTCCGAGGTGTTTTTTTTCTGGCTCAGGCTCGTATAAAGTTTTTTGTATAACTTTATTACTCTAGATTTCTATATTTTCAGTGTTTTATTGTTAGCGGCCATTTCTAACTTTCATGTTGGTTTGTCAAATTCAAACATTGGGCAGGATTCATGAAACCTCTGTGTAAGAGTTAACATGTCTTACACGGAGGCTGCAGTTAAACGGTATGATGTCAGCATGGCATGCATATTCATGAGGGCATGCTGAATCACACCCTAGGCTAACACGGTCCGTGTAGGAAAGTAAGGGGCGTGTCCGAATGGCGAGTTCTGCAAAGGGACACGCCCCCAGAAGAGTCAGAGTCCTGAAAGTAAACTCCCACGAGCGAGTCCGCGGAAATGTCAAGAAACACAACACCACACATGCCCCCATAGACTATAAACCCAACTGTAATGTAAAACGTAAAAATAACAGTTTAATTTTTTTTTTATAATTTCAAAAATGTTTGCCCGTAGTTGCGCTCGTTTGCACGGGTATGCCCTCCGCTCAGCCACAGTTAGCAGTCATTGAAAAGCATATAAGATCTAAATATGCAAATTAAGCCAAGTAGCAATAGCGCAGCGGTAGAGACGTTGGCCAAAGAGGAGGTAGTCACGGTTCGAGCCCCAACAACATCATTTTCTATTTTTAGTTAAATAAGCATGAAACAATATAACTATCATTTAAGTAAAATGTAATGAAATGGGCCATGTATTTTTGAAGAAATCCGACATGATAAAATAAAAAAAAATTTTATAAGTGCCCATAGCTGAGCAGCGCTCTAACAAGCTGAGTATGACTGCCCGCAGGTGAGCAGCGGTTTATCACGCTTAAAATGGTTGCCCGTAGCTGAGCAACACTTCACACAGCGTAATATGCGTGCTCATAGCCAAATAATGCGTTACCCAGAATACGCCGTTTGTGCGGAGCTGCGCAGTGCGCCAACCGGCTTACCGATGGGCAATGTTGAGCAAGCTGCATCAAAACCGCCTTTCCACAGACACACCTCCTAGCCTGTCTAGACAGTAGTAAAATAAAAAAAGCAATGGCCAGGCTCGAACCTAGGATACTGTCCACCACAGTCAAAGTACTAAACCACTAAGCCATGACAGTTGTACTGAGAAATGCAGTATTAGCACATATATAGGAATGAATGGAAATAGAAGCATGACAAAGCAGGTTTTTATAAGCTGATACATGTCCAAAATGGCCAATCACAGATAAGTGCGGGAAAACTGGCATATATAAGCCCCATAGGTGGGAATACACAGCATAACTGATTGTGGAACCCATTTGCAGTCAAGATGGCAGGTGTAGGAGAGGGCAGTCGCTTCCGAGCACAGAGGTGGGGTGTTGAGCAGTCCAAATATATGGTTTGGCTCCTAGTCTACGATCATGAGGCTCAACTCATGCAGGGCCAGGTTCACTGGGGCGCATACAAGGCAGAGGCATGGAACCGGTTGGCACATGATCTCACCATTGCCACAGGCATACCAAGGACTGGTGAACAGGTCCATCACCACCATGCGGACCTGAAGAGACGTAAGCAGGACCAACTGAACCGTTGGATCCAGGAGGCCCGGCAAATGCCCAAAGCCCCACTACTGAGTAAGTATCCATGTAATTAAGTATGTAAGAAATTATCTTAGCCTATATTATGGAGATGTATGTTCCAATATTACTTCATTTATATCACAGCTGCAGGTGTCCGTTCTATAATCGGTGAGCCTATGCTGATAGGCTGGTGCGGTTACGCCACCAGGCAGGTTAGTAATTATTTTGCTGGAATTGTTATAGAATATAAGTGAGACAGCTTGTAAAAGAGTTCAGTGTTGTCACATATTAATAAAGTTCAAATAAGCCTAGAAGAAAGATTCTGCTAGTACTGTATGATTAGATAAGTGATGCAGCCTGTAATCCAGAAATAAACATTAAACAAGTGTGAAATAGAGATTTTCCACCTGTATTGTAATATCAGATAACTGCTTCAGCCTGAAAATGACTGGTAAACAATCTACAGAGGATAGACATGTGTCAAATACATCCCCTTTTAAAATCTGCCATATGAAATAAGTGAGTCTGTTGGAAAGGATTGTTGTAACAAGTAAGAAATGTTAATAACGCCTAGAATTCAGTACCATCATAAATTGTAAAAATAAAACAAGTGAGAGTGTGAGAAAGAGGTATGAATTGACCAAGAAAGCTGTAATAAGTCTGGAATAAAGTTATACTGCAGTCAGTACATTATGAAATGAATGAGACAGCCACAACCAAAGAGTGAAATGGGTTTAATAAAGTACTGAACCTGGAATGTGTCTGTCCCACAATTTGGATATGTTGCTGTACCCTTGCAATATGGAGATAGTATGGTTGTATGAAATACTGAACATCCACAGTTGTCTAGAGCCATATAAATCAAATGTAGCAGGATGCTGTACCTGAACACAGCCAGATATGAACATGTATGAATAAAAATGGAATGTATATTAATGTAGCAGTAACATTCCCATCACCAACATTCCTAAGGTTACATATAGGAAACTGTACTAAGACATGTAGGGTATATATATCTGCAGCTACTAGAAATGTACAGCATATGTATAGGTAGTTTAAGTTGTTAATGTAATATTTCTTCACCCTACCCTATTTCACAAATAATGCCATTCCACACCAAACTGGGTATGTGTATTCACAATTAATTCCCATGGACATTTGTCCTGTTGGTGCATACATATCTGCATGTACGTTTATGCATGTGCCCTGTTCACATATCCAAACCTGATGGCCTGTTGTCATCAATCAACCCTGCATGCTGTTGGATTGTGTACTATTGTTCTAAATATGCAAGTGTTATGCTTGTTATTCAATGTTTGGAATTCATGGGTGTTTGGTTAATGGAAATACTGATGCATGCTGTTACAACTAATTTTGAATGGTGTTTGTTACTAACCCAAAATGTCATAAAATACTGCTAAACATAGGACAACAGGGAAGGCGGGTTCCAGCGGACCCATCTCTCCCACCTCAGCTGGCGAGTGCACCTGGCACTAGTGCCCAGGCCGGAACCTCCTCCGGTGGCCCTGTGCCACCTTCTGGTGGAAGCGCTGCAGGGGGTGGGGCTCGTTCCCCCCTCTGCAAGCATGGCCGGAGGAGAAAGTCCACTCACCCTCCAAAGTGTCCGGTCTGTGGTGCGTAGCGAGATCAGGCATTCTGTGCTTGAACCCCAATGTCAGCTTGAGGCATGGGTGGCGCAACTCACAGGTGTGCCTGCCCGTCCTATACAGCCCCCAGCACAGCCCCGTCCTGGGCAGTGAAGGCGCAGTTGCAACTGCCCATGGGTGGGGATCTCAGTTCCACTGTTGCCATCTGTGGGCTCATGGGCTCGCGATATCCAAACATCCGTCCCCATCAATTGTGCTTACCCCCCACATGTGTCATACTCCGCCCCTGTATGCGTCTTGTTTGTCTTGTCTGTTAACCTCCCCAACCTACCTCCCCAAATATACCTACTTCCTGTACCTCACATTCCACTCTCACCTGAAAAAAATAAAAAGGGCACTCTGTTCCCACAAAAAAATTACGCCCCATACATAGCTGCCCATTTTGCAGACATGTCTGCTGGACATGTCAACTGGTAATTACAATTGGCTGTACAACATATTTTGTTGTCCTCACCCCTCTCTCAGGGGTGGAAGGTTTCAAATTTCACACCAAATTACACACATATGCACAGGTGTTGCTGTTAAAGAAATGGGCAGCTATGGGCCTTTCCTACATCCTTCCTGCAAATCCCGAGCTTGTTTTCCTACTATCCTACCCACTTTGTGCCCCCTTTTTCACCACTTTCCTAACTCCCCATTTTCCTTTCTTTAAAAGAAATCAGCGGGGGTGTGCGCGAGAGTAAGCACTTTTAAGCAGTAGTCAGCGGGTGTGTGCTTGTGTGCACTTAGCTAATCGTGTGTGTGCGAAGCTAGGCGGCACTGTGCATGCGTGAGCACTGCACAGACCAGCGCAAACGCACTTACAGCTGCTTAAAAGTGCCTTAGTCACTCTGAATGACAAGGCCTGTAGTCTGCTCAGCAGAAAAATAAAATTCCCCTGTTAGTCTCGAACCCAGGACCTTGAAAACACTAGTCTGCATGACTTGCCACTAAGCCATGACTGATATACAAGAACTTTGTGCTGAAAGCAATATACCATGAAATAGAAGGACTGAATATAAAGGGAATATAGGAAGGCTATTACACAAAGCTTGTTTCTTGTATCTTTACTGGCAATTCTTGTGGAATTGCATTACATTAGTGTGATAAGAGAAACAGCCATGCTAGTAGGTAATAATGTTACAGTAGCACCTTGCAAACCCCACACAGTATCAGAGCAGGATAAACACAGCCATATTTGAATAGGTAAGAGGCCAGACCTCCCAACTGTGACTGATTTACAGTGATGTCCCTGATTTGCAAACAAATGCTATATGTGCCCCACTGACTCCCTGTGAAATGTACTAACAGTATGCAGAAAGGTGGGGAATCCCATGTAATGGTAACTGTCAATAAGTTAAAGTAGACACTACTTGCATGTCAGAAATGGTGTAGTAATACATATGCTCAAAATACCCCACAGTCACAACTGTAGAATATCTGAACTATATCACGGGTGTATCCCACTGATATGTACCATTCCCTGAGGCTGCTCAAATATATACCTGAGAGTATCTGAGGCCTGCAAGTGTCAGAAACACACAGGCATATTAGCCTGTCTGCTGTTACACACTCTGCGAATAGCTGTAGAATTGCTTCAACAAGCACACCCTCATGTAGGAGTACACCCAGAAATATCAAAGGATGTAGCCATCTAATAAACTAAGGACAGTATAGCAGTTTACAAGCACTGCATGTGCCTGATATTCATAACTGTTAGTACAAAGTACAAGGCCCCACTACTGCTCAGCAGCAAAATAAGATACCCTTGTAAGTGTCAAACCCCACACCTTGGCCTCACCAGACTGCATGCAGTGCCACCAAACCACACCAAACATATAAGAAATTGCTGCTGAAAGAAATATATCATGCATTACAAGGAGTGAATGTAAATGGAAAATAGGAAAGCCATAGCAACACATTCCAGTAAAGACAAATAGCAGGCCTTCAAGGAGTGAATGTAAAGGCTAAATAGTGACGCCATAGCAAGAAATTGCAAGAGCTACTGTTGTATACCAGTTAATCCACAAGTCCCACAGGAAAGTACATACTCCCATGTAAACAGTATTAGCATTATTAGGTGTGAGTTAACATACACACTGAGAAGAATGAACTGGAAGAAGCAACAGTCAGGTTTCAGTACAACATGCATTTCAGTGGCTACAACACAGCCTTAGATATGAGAGACATACCAACCTTTTGATTCACACAACAGTGTCCACAGAACCAGCATGGTCCCCACCTTGAAAAACTGAAAGGCCTACGCCTACCTAACCTAACATTTTATAGCACTGTCTTGAAATCACAGTGAGAACTGCAATTACCACACAGCAGGCTGCATGCAATTAGTACATGCTGGCCAACAATTGGTGCAGAGGCCATCACATGCACATGTGCAGATACCTACAAAAGCAGCCTGTACTCCCAGTCCACACATGCAATAATATCACTGCAGCAACTGGAGGGAGAGAGAGAGACAGACAGAGAGAGAGAGAAAGAGAGAGAGAGAGAGAGAGAGCAAAAAAAAAAAAAAACAGCAGCAAGCCAGCCAGCAGCAAGCCAGCCAGCAGCCATCCAGCAGCAAGCCAACCAGCCAGCAGCAAGCCAGCCAGCAGCAAGCCATCCAAAAAAGCTGTCAGAAACAAAGGTAATGTAAACTACATAATCTAATAATCTACACACTGTGAACCCTGCATATGTGTTAGCAGTCTGTATCTATATGTATATGAAGATGTGCATAGGGCAAGGGACATACTGCAACTGTTAGTGAAGGCTGGACATACATATGTAGTTGAAGGTTGCTATGTGCACATATCAATGTAGGTTGTAGTACAACATACAATGTAGGTTGTACAGCAATGGATGTTTAGAAGTATGTTAGTGTGTGCATGTGTATATATATATATATATATATATATATATATATATATATATATATATATATATATATATATATATATATATATATATATATATATATATATCATGTACATAGAGAGGTATGTATAAATAGATAGACATATATAGATAGATAGAATACGTATATACATATATATGTAATAGACACATACATATATAGATATCTATAGATACATACACATATACAGACAGATATGAATGTCTATAGATATGTATGTATATGAATATCTCTCTCTCTTTATATATATATATATATATATATATATATATATATATATATATATATATATATATATATATATATATATATATATATATTTAGACTGAGAGAGGCACATGTGGGCAGATGTATTGCAACAGGTGCCTGGTGACAAAGGCATGGACTGAACACCAGTGTGGATACTGGAGTACCATACCCCATTCCAAAACACTTTAACCACTAACCACCACATAGGTGGTTGCCTGCCTACTACTGGATGTGTCAGAAGGGAACATGGGAAACACGTGTACAATAGCCTCCCCTTTGATATTCACAGTAGCACACTAGTCTTGTAATCCCTGTACATGGTACGTGTCATCACAAATGGTGTGTCAGCTAGGGAAATTTAGGTCACTGTACCCCTCTACACCTCACAATGTCCTACACGGTATATACCTCCTATGACAACTACAGCAAGGGAAAAGGACACAGACATACCTAACAAAAAGTGATAATGCCCTCAAACACATTCCCTATGCAGAGTGACTGACAAAACCACAGATAGAGTGCCTTTCATGCTACCTACACAGAGGTTACCACTGCTGGATATACAGAGTTATGACACACCCATACCAGCTGTCCAACCACCATGGTAACACCTCACAATCTGTCCAGCCTAAATGACCTATGGCCCTCATCCTTGTCACCGCAGTAAAGAGCACATGCTGGAGGTACAGGTTCCTATCCACAAATAAGCCATACCCTGGACTAAACCACCCAGCATTAACAAGCAAGGCTCCTTATTAGCAGATGTCAGACATACCCGTGATGAATGTTATGCAGATAGGTAATATGCCATATGAGTCACCTCGGTGTAACTGTGTGACAGGAGCAAGTACAATCACATTACATGTGTCCCAAGGGGCATGGTAGCATAACACTATGCTGCCGTAGGCCCAGGGCCAATAGCATAGTATCTACCTATGACACAATGCACACACACATGTAGTCATTGCAATACCAACTATGTGAGGTGGAATGAGTGTGCCACTGACTGTGTGCAAGGTCTGTAATGGTGTGATTGCTCAGCATGACTTTGTGTCTGTCATGGTAGTGTGTGTCCTCGGTGTGAGGCCAAAGAAAGATGTGTCAGTTATTGGGATACAAACATACTACATTGCCATATGTTGTGCTGTGGTTCCCTGTATATGACTGCGGTGTATGTAGGGGTATGGCAGCAAAGACTAGGGTGGATTACCATTGAAACTGTAACTGTGCATTGCATGCATTGCATGGGATGACAATATTCCCCATCCATTAGCTTGATACACACCCCCAGTGTGAGGTTGTGCATTGGACCTCAAACAGTGTGCCGAGTGCTGGTGTAAACTAGTTTGTTGTATGGAGTGTGGCAGGCACTGTCACATAGTTGTTGGCTGAGCACTGATATGTGTTAATTTACATGTGTATCCCCTGATAGACAGACAGACAGATGCTATATATATTTCAGTTCAGTGATATCAGTACAGTAGAGTATTATGTGTGCCATATTACTTGCTCACATATTTTTCTTTTCCTTCCAGGGTGATGGTGCATCAGCACAACCCCTGTTATTAAGCTGCAGAGGATGAGGAGATACTCCAGAGCCTGGTGCGGGATTTTTCCACACTGTTTTCCCGGACCAGCCAGAACCAGCAGGAGAGGGCTGCACTGTGGCAAGACCTTGTCCATTGGGTAAATGACATAGGCATGCATAACCGGACATATGAGCAGGTACGCCATCACTGCAGTGATTTAATTAGAAATGTCCATCAGCGTGCGTCTGATATCTACAGACAACAGCTTGCCATAGGTGGTGGGGTACCTATCCACCCCCCCCCCTCACCAGACTGGAGGAGCTCCTCCTAAGTGTTGTGGCTCCAGGCCAACAACAACATCCACAGACATGTGTCATGATGGAGGCTGGAGCCACCCAGCATGTGGACATGGAGTGTGCAGGTAACATTCCATATCTGTAGTTGAGTGTTGTCTGCACTGGTAGTTTATGCATGTGTGAGATGTGTACTGTGTGTGTAGCTGTTGTCCTGGAAATTCTTGTGCAAGATTGATTTTCTGAATATCATCAGTACACCTGTGAAAGCCAACTGTTGTACTACTGTACTGTATCATACTCACAGTATCAATGGCACAGTTGTGCCCACTGACAATAACTGTCTTATTTGTGCAGGACCCTCTGGAGTAACAGCAAGGCAGCCAATCCATGCTGGTGAGTGTGTAATAACAATACTATTAATACTAATGATAATATAGTAATAATACCCTCAAACAGTTTTGTGTATGTGATGGATTGCAGGTGTGTGTGCGTATTTGTATCTCATGTACTGAGGAGTGTGCATGTGTGCACGTTTGCATGTGTGCATGTGCATGTGTGCATTTGCCCATGTGCATGTGTGCATTTGCCCGTGTGCATGTGCCCATGTGCATGTGTGCCCATGTGCATGTGCCCATGTGAATGTGCCTGTGTGCATGTGTGCCCGTGTGCATGTGCCTATGTGTGCATGTGCCTGTGTGCATGTGCCCATGTGCATGTGTGCATGTGCCCGTGTGCATCTGTGGTAACATTGTGTACACATCGAAAAATGTGTTTCCTGTCTTCCTCTCACAGGTTCTGATGTTGCTCTGTTGGCATGCAGCAGGGAACCTGAAGCCACTGCTGTGGATATTGATAATGATGATATATGTGTAATGGCACAGGGAGGTGTGACAGGGTCTGTTGTTGGTCAGCCAATCGACAGTACACAGCAGTCAACCCCATCAATGCGCACAGTCATCCTGCCGATACATCCATTGTCACCAGTGTCCTTAGCTGAGGGACAGCATACAGTGGGCATTGACCAGGGTAATGTGGTATCAGTGGCACATGCATCCCCTCACAGCAGCCATGGCCAGAGTCCTGACATGGTACCACACAGGCAGATGTCCAGGGGTTTTTGTGGGAGCATCTGTGGTCGTACTGCCCCTGTCAGACATGCCCACAGAGGTCTTTCAACCTCAGCTATGTTCCAGGCTGTAATGCAGGCACAGGCACGTATGGAATGGTACACCAGACAGGGTCTGAGGGAGCTTACAGCACATCGCACTGCTATGAATGACACTATGCGTGACATAGCGGCTGCCATCCGTACTGTCGGCGAGGTCATTGACAGACATTGGGGGGAGACATTTGATCTGTTCCACAACTATATGTCCATGAGCCAGGGCAATAAAGGACGGTTGAGGCGTCCACGTGGACGTATGCCAGCAACATCAGCAGCTGGCAGTTGTCACGGACGACAACAAACCCGCAGCCACTCCCATATTGCCAGTACCAGCCCCAGCAATGTTGGGTCTGTGCTGTCATCAGACTGCCCTAGAAGACCATGTGCACGTGGCTCTGGACAGTCCCAGCAGGGACATGTGTCCAGTCATCAACCAACTGCTTCTGATGACAGTACCCAGTCTAGATTAGTACCTGATACTGTCTGTAGCATCCCTGCCAGGCACAGGTACCGTGTCTGTTGCCAGAGACAGTGATCTGTATGACCTGGCAGGTACAGTCTGTGGCTGTCCACAAACACCCGTATATGGCAGCCATGAGGTGGAACTGTGTGCATGCATACACACATGCATAATGCTAACACCTAGGGCTAACACATACAAACACACACACACTGCACCAACATTGCCCCATGTTGTACTGTTGTCCCTCACTAACACACACACACATACATGTCGATTGGATGTGTCAGTGGCACACCCTGGCATACCAAGTACACACCCTGTGCATATGATGAAACTGTGCCACCTCCTGCAATCTGTAACATTGATGCAGGAACAGGATAGCATGGTGCTGATGCACAGGGTGACTACATAGAACTGTAGTAATATTATCATGTTGTAAACAGTACAGTGTAATGATATCATTGTGGGTATATCCCAGCATGCCTGATGCATTAACAGTATGATTGTCATTGTAGTTTTTTATACACCAGTGTTAATTCCAACAGTGTAATGTCTGCACATCTTTGCATTCTGGTGGTAAGGCTAAAAACACAAACCCACCTACATAGGTAGCACAGGGGGTAAGACAATGGAAGTAATGATACTCAATGCCAGACATGTAAACCGCAAGATGCATGCAGTCCAAACTCTACTCAGCATGGAGAATGTTGATATCTGTGCAGTGACAGAAACCTGATTCAAGGCTCCCAAGAGCACCCTAGCACTACCAGGTTACACCTCATACCATGCTTTACAGCCCCAAAACATGGAACTAACTATGAAAGGAGGGTGAGTATCAATAAATGTCAAGGTTACCCACACCCCCAGGTTGGTGCCACAGCATGAAGCATCACAGACTATCCACGTGCAACTAACAGTGGGTAAAACTGCCTTCCAGTTCATAGCCTGCTACAGACCACCCTCCTAAACCCAGGAAACCCACTTGGCCTACTTAAGAACACATGAATATATGAAGGTGTCTCCAAACAACATTATATTGGGCAACTTCATCTACCCACACATAGACTGGGAGCATTACTGTAGCTCCAACACCCTAGGCCAAAGGCTCCTAGAATTCATAAACTCACATGCTATGGAACAACTTGTTAGCACTCCCACAAGAGGGGAAAACATACTGCACCTGATCATCACCAACATGGGGACTCTATGCTCCAGACCAGAAGTGTATCCCTCACTGGTAAGATGACACCATAGAGTAATCTCACTGTATATTCACATACCAACCGCAGCCCCTGCACAGAAAACCACAGTGAAAACGTTGTGTAAAGCAAATTCCACACAGCTCAAAACTGAGACAGAGGTGGAATCCTTCAAAGCCCCCGGGCCTGTGGAAAATACGGCCCACACTGCTGAATCCTTTATAAATGCATTCTATGAACACCTCCAGGAATGCACAGATCATGCAATTCCAAATATAACCAAGACCCAATCCTCCAAAGACAGGCGTTCTTTCTGGTGGACCCCAGCCACATAACAGAAAACAATAGAAGTAGGAAGCTACTACATGATCGACCAATATCCCACAAAGGGAAGGCATCTCTGATCAGTATTTGGACAAAAATTATGGGCACTCATAAAAATGTCTAAGGCCAGCTTCAAAAGAAATATTGCACAAGACACTAAGGATAATCACAAGGCTTTCTTTACTTATGTTAGGAATCTGGGTGGGAATTCCCACCCATATATGCTCAGAAGTTGTCCTAAATGACACAGAATACACCTAAGCCACATACATTGTCAACATCATTGCTGACAGGTTCAGCACAAACATCTCACCCCCCTCCCCACCACAAGGGCAAATATATATCCAGCAGAGTGATGCCCCCCTGACATCTGAGATGCTCAGTCCCCCTCTCCAAAGCAGAAACACAGCATCAATGGGAGCAGACAGTGTCCCAGGCTGCATCCTACATGAACTCAAAGAAGAACTAAACACAAACATAAAACTACTGTTCAATCCCAGCCTTACTACAGGATATGTAGCCAAGGAGTGGCGTACAGCAAAAGTGATCCCTCTCCACAAAGGTGGTGCCTCAACGGATCCTGGAAACTACTGTCCTGTACACCTGACTAGCTTGGTCTGCAAAGCTATGGAAAGGATCATCATAGACCTCATAAATAAAGTTATTGGGGATCTACAGGCACTGGATCCTACCCAGTTCGGCTTTGCTGAGGGCACATCCTGCCTCTTAAACCTGGTTGATGTCTTTGAAACAGTCACCAAGGCCAGTGACGAGGGGAAGGTGTTCAACACAGCCTACCTGGACCTCGCAAAAGCCTTCGATACAATACCCCACTCAGGCATTATAGAGACACTCACCAGCATAACTATAAACCCCTATGTCACTAGATGGATTGCAAACTGGCTCATGGACAGAACACACATGGTCAGAATTGCTGGAGCCATGTCACACTCCAAACTGGTTACAAGTGGCGTCCCACAGAGTTCAGTCCTGGGACCTCTCTTGTTTGGTATATATTTCTCGGAGGTACAGGCCAACACAGAAGGACTGTGGCTGAGCAAGTTCACAGATGACTGCAAACTGTGCGCCATAATCAACTCACCAGCCAACAGAAGCATCCTACAAAAGGACCTCATAGAAACAGACAGCTGGTGCCAGAGCCATGGCCTCAAGCTAAACACCAAAACCTGTATAGTCATCCCCTTTGGCAAAAACTAAGTGCCCACAAATTAACACATAGGTGGTAAGCCATTAAGTACTGTACACATGATTAGGGACCTGAGGACCCGAGTTGATAGCAAACTGTCATATGACAACCACATGGTTGTAGTGGTTACACAGACAGTTTATATAGGCCACCTAATCATGAAGGGATTCACAGCTAGATCACAGGAGGTCATCGTGCCTCTTTAGTCATCCCTCATCAGGCCCATAATTGAGTACAATGCCCCTTTTGTGGTGTACCTTACCAGACACCTGACCTGCAGCAACTGGAAAGTCCACAAAAGTTCCTCACCAAGGGGATCAAAGGGCTCAAACAGATGCCTGACATATAGAACCATGTCCAACCTGGAATTAATGGACATGCTGCACCTCAGAAAATCCAAATCCCATGGAGGTATGTGCTCGTGACACTTGCACCTTAGCACTTACATAAATAGGACATGCTGGAGGGACAGATTCATAACCCAGAGGCTCCCTTCACTCTGGAATAAAATCACAGTCCAGGTTAGGCAGAGTCCCTTAATGACTCTCTGCAAGAGGAATGTTGCTGAGTGGATGGGAGATTGTAGGTTTACCCCGGGTATCACTTCTGTGTCACTTTTACACAGAGGCTGAGTATACTAACCTGGAAAAAGGCCATATCAAAATTCATTTAACATGGGTGGCAAAAGACAAACACAGTCTGGCTAGGCTTATAACTGCCCTAGGGCAGATAGCCTAGTATGAACCTATGAACCTATTACATGATGTATCCTCAACTGATACACAGATGTAGGAAACCCAGTGTCAGTGATATCCCTGCAGTACTACACTATACCAGTAGCCATTCTTACTGAGCCACACACATCCCTGTGAAGAATGCTGTTTGGCATATAGCAGTCTCACGTACATGCCAACACACTAGCGATATGTTAATCCACGACTGGAAATGTATACAGTGGCCTACAATGCATTCTGCACATGACACACATGACCACCACATGGGTATCATACAGATGGATACCTGTTGTCCAAGCCATGCTCTATTACTGTAACGCAACTGTAACTTTGTCATCAGCATGTACTTAACATAGTATTCCAGTACTAGGTATAGGTGGTAGCACCCATCATGTAGAACGGGTAATGGTATGTACATATGGACAAGTGTTTTCTTGTCTATCCTGTGATATTCACATTTCCAAAGGTATTGCGCAGTCCCTTGGTGTATCGCCTAAACAAGAAGGTGTCTTTATGCATATCAGCAACAGTTGCCATACACCTACACTGGGTGTCCATTACTCACAGACTTTGCTGTGTTATAACATGTGTGACATATACTCCAGACATGAACCCTCACCCACGTTAATATATCACAGCTTTCATGAGTGTGTGTCATCCAGTTGGCCTAGGACACAGATCACTGCAGTAGCCTGCATTGTCAACAACATACATGTATGGTGTACAGTCTGGGAATCTGCAGGACATGCTGGCACAGGTAACAACTGTATTCACATGAGGCAGGCTTCACACATAGAAACTATTTAAGGTCACAGGTACATATCTCAATGTGGCACACACACATACCTGATGTGTGCATTGAAATTACTGTTATAATTATATGTCATACAATAATAAAAGCAACACCCACTACACATTGACATACTGTGTGACAAAAACACACATGGCATTTGTAGGATTCAAATCCCTATCTATGTTATGACACTTCAGAGAGACACATTAGCAGAGCACGCTATTCACATTACTGGGTGGCTTCCCTTCTCCTGCTATACTTATAGGGTGCTGACATCATCAGTCTTTACAAAGAGGAATGTACATCATGTAGTGTGTTATTCCAGTTGCCAAAAGGTCCATTTCTTCCAAAGTGAACCCCCCCCCAACACACACACACTGAGCATTTGCAGGATTCAAACCCCTACCTATGTTATGACACTTGAGAGAGACGCATTAGCAGAGTGCACTATTCACATTACTGGGTGGTTTCCCTTCTCCTACTATACTTATAGGGTGCTGACACCATCAGTCTTTACAAAGAGGAATGTACATCATGTAGTGTGTTATTCCAGTTGTCAAAAGGGTCATTTCTTTCAAAGAGAATTGCACACACCCTGCCCCCCGCCCCCAAACACACACACTGAGTATTTGCAGGATTCAAACCCCTAACTAACTATGTTATGACACTTGAGAGAGACGCATTAGAAGAGCGTGCTATTCACATTATTGGGTGGTTTCCCTTCTCCTACCATACTTATAGGGTGCTGACATCATCAGTCTTTACAAAGAGGAATGTACATCATGTAGTGTGTTATTCCAGTTGCCAAAAGGGCCATTTCTTTCAAAGAGAATTGCACACACCCTGCCCCCACCCCAAACACATACCCTGCCCCCCCACCCCCAAACACACACACACACTGAGTATTTGCATGATTCAAACCCCTACCTAACTATGTTATGACACCTGAGAGAGACGCATTAGCAGAGCGCACTATTCGAATTAATGGGTGGCTTTTCTTCTCCTGCAGTATTTATAGGGTGCTGACATCATTATTTAGAAAGAGGTATGTACATCTATTACTATCCCTCAGTATGGGGGATAGAATATATATGCATTAACAGACGTCTACTTCAGGGTCACATATGCACATCAGCACTGCCAGGTTATGTTTTATACCATGCTCCGTGACCACAGGACTTGTAACACACAACACAACCAGGGGGTGTATCCATATACATCACAGATACACACACCTCTCGATTGTTACCACTGCACTAAGCATGACAGGCCATACATATACAACTAGCATTGTGCAAAACTGACTTTTGGTTTGGTGTGTAGTTCAGACCACCCCTCCCATATCCAGGAACCACACTTGGCTTCCCTGGGAACAGTGTATGATATGAAGGTGTTCACATACACCATTACAGTGGTTAACTTCAGGTACAGGAATATTGAGTGGGGGAACTATTCAGGCCTCAACAACATCATCCTACAGCCACTACAATTTGTGAATCCATGTGCTATGGCAGAACCAGTCACCACAGCCACAAGGGGGAATACATATTGGACCTGACCATCAGCAACATGGGGACTCTATGTTCTACACCAGAGGTAGACCACCATTGTTAATATCTGACCATAACCAACTTTCCCTGGACGTCCATATCCCATCCCCACCCCCAGGCAAGGAAATCACTGCAAACAAAGTATTTCTCAAAAGCAGACTTTGCACTTGTGAAGACTGGGGTGGAATACTTCAAAGGCCCCATGCTGGAGGATTATACAGCTCAATTTGCAGAATCCTTTACAAATGCATTCTATGAGCATCCGGAAGGTTTGCATTGATCATGCTATCCCAAATAAAACCAAGACTCCTCCACAACAGGAGACCTGTCTGGTTTACACCAGCCATATATAAGCTGTGCAACAGAAGGAGGGAGCTAATACATTACAGAGCAATATCCCACAGACGGAGGACATCTCTGAACAGTATTGGCAAGACACTTCAATCCCTCAAAATCATCACTTGCAAGTTTTGACAGTGAAATTGTCCAGACACTGCAGGTAAGGCTCCCCTCAGTCTGGAATTGAATCCCAATTAATGTTAGACATAGCCCCTCACCAACCCTCTCCCAGCAAACTCCAGCCACATGGATGTGACATTGCAAATTCAACCCCTGTGATCTCCACTGTGTCCCTGCTTGATGGAGGCACAGCACACTAGCCTTAAACGGTGCCTTCTGTGACCTACTTTACAGAGGCACAGTAGGCTACTGTACTGGGGAGGCAGACGCCAAATACACTCTGGCTAGGCTTATGTATTCCCTAGGGCAAACAGCCTAGTATTGACCTCTACACCCATATGTTTATGTTTCGGATGCACAATATTTGTTGCTGATAAACTGTTTTCAGGTCTTTATTGCCATAGGTTTCCCTGTTTCTATGAACACCTTGTGTATCTGTGGAAGATGTTTGAATATGAGAGGGTTCCACTATAT
Source organism: Protopterus annectens (assembly GCF_019279795.1). Classification (NCBI taxonomy): domain Eukaryota; kingdom Metazoa; phylum Chordata; order Ceratodontiformes; family Protopteridae; genus Protopterus; species Protopterus annectens. Next base: position 535,998,004 of record NC_056750.1, read on the forward strand.
TACTTATGTCTCTGTTGTCATTTAACTGTGTGCTCTGGGCAGATTGCTGCATTGTGGTAGGTTCCTAGCTTAACACATACAAATGCCAGATATATGTGGCCAACTGCTATACTGAGACATGGCCTAAGTGTGTGAGCATGCCCAGTTCAGTTTTCCCATGGTTTGTTGCCTGACATATGTCTTATTTATCAAAGTGTGTGAGCATGCCCAGTGTGACCTTTCCATATGTTGAGATCTGAGGTCCACCACATTTGTGGTTGTGTATGAACTTGAACAATATTTGACATTTATAGTTGTGTGTTGGAAGTCATGTTGTGTTCTTACTGCCCAACTGCTTTGTGTCTGAACCCAACAGGGATTATGCTGTGCCTGCAGGGTTTCCATGGGATAGTTTGCATACACTTGACAACATTCTTTCATACTGACCAAACACGGTAATATTGTACAGTGTACTGGTTCAGTCCTTTCACTGTGGTGGACAGTATCCTGGGTTTCAGTCCTATCACTGCTTTAAATATTCATACTGAGCACACCAGACTGGTTAAGGGCCAGTTGTGCAAATATGACCATGTTGCATTTTGTTCAGCTATGGCTTACTTAAACCAGGCTTGTCCAACATTAGTAGTGTATTCCGTAACTTGGGTGGACATTGACAAACACTAGGCTATGTGCCCTAGGCCATTTCTAATCCTAGTCAGAGAGTGTGTTTGTCCTTCAACACACATTTTAACTGGAGTTTGCCATGACATTATTCAAGGTTAGTATACTGTGCCTCTGTCTGACCGTGACATAAAAGTGATATCCAGGGTAAACCTACAATCTCCCATCCACTCATCAAGATTCCTCTTGAAGAGAGTCAATGAGGGACTCTCTGGCTAACCTGGACTGGGAGTTTACTCAAGAGTGGAGGGAGCTTCTTGGTTATGGATCAATCACTACAGCATGCCCTATTTATGTCAGTGATGAGGTTCAGGCCTCTCATGTGCATAGCTCAATGGCATTCAGATTTTACAAGGTGCAGCATGTGCATTGATTCCAGCTTGGACATGGCTTTATACATCAGGCACAGATCATCTCTGGGCAGGCAGTAGGCCACTGTGTGGAGCTGCAGTTTGTTTAATTAGGCAACACATGGCATCTGTTACAGCCCTTTGAGCCTCCTGGTGAGGTACTTTTGGGGTCTTTCCAGTTGCTGGATGTGTCTGCTAAGGTACATCCCACAAGGGCCATTGTACTCAACTGTGAGCCTGATGAAGGATGACTGAAGAGGCACGATGATCTCCCCTGATCTAGATGTGAATACCTTCATGATTAGGTGGATATATGAAATGTTTCTCTAACCACTACGGCCACATGGTTGTCAAATGCAAGATTTCTATCAACTTGTGTCCCCAGGTCTCTTATTACTTCTAAAGTACTTAATGGGTTAACACCTATGTGGTAATTGGTGGGCACTTACTGTTTTTCCAAAGGGGATGACTATACACTTTTCTGCATTTAGCTTGATGACATGGCTCTGGCACCAGTTGTCTGTTTCTATGAGGCCCTTTTGTAGGATGCTTGTGTTAGCTGGAGGGTCAGATATGGTGCCCAGTTTGTAGTCATCTGCAAACTTGTTCAGACACAGTCCTTCCATGTTGGCCTGTACCTCTGAGAAATATATACCAAACATGGGAGGTCCCAGGACCGAGCCTTGTGGGATGCCAGTTGTAGCTGGTTTGGAGTCTGACATGGCTGCAGCATTTCTGACCATGTCAGTTCTGTCCTTGAGCTGGTTTGCAACCCATCTACTGACATAAGGGTTTATATTTAAGCTGGTGAGCTTATCTATAATGAACAAGTGAGGTATTGTATGGAAGGCTTTTGCAAGGTTCAGATAGGCTGTGTGGACCACCTTCCCCTCATCAGTGGCCTTGGTGACTGTTTCAAATGACTCAACCAGGTTTAAGGGGCAGGATCTGCCCTTAAGAAAGCCACACTGGGTAGGGTCCAGTGTCTGTAGGTCCCCAATATCTTTATTTCTGAGGTCCATGATGATCCTTTCCATAGCTTTGCAGACCAAGCTAGTCAGGATTCTGGGATGATAGTTTGCAGTATCCATTCAGTCACCACCTTTGTGGAGAGGGACCACTGTTGCTGTACACTGCTCTTTGGATACATATCCTGTGGTAAGGCTGAGATTGAGCAGTAGTCTTATTTGGTGTTCAATTCTTCTTGGAGTTCATGTTGGACACAGCCCAGGACACCATCTGGTCCCATTGATGCTGTGTGTTTTGCTTTGGAGATGCTGGCTGTTACCTGAGCATCTGCAATGTCAGGGGGCCAGCACTCTGCTGGGATAGATATTTGGCCTTTTGGGGGGGGGGATTTTGCACTGAACCTGTCAGGTCGGATGTTGGCAATGTGTGTGGGTTTGGTGTATTGTTTGTCATTTTGGACTAATTCTGAGCATATCTGTGAATTCCCACCCAGGTTCCTACCATCAGTTAAGAAAGCCTTGTGATTATCCTTAGTGTCCTGTGCATTTTTTATCTTGTAGCTGGCCTTATAGGATTTTATGTGTGGCCATAGTTTTTTGTCATAATACTGATCAGAGATGGCTTCACGTTTTGGGTTTTGCTCTATCATGTAGTAGCTTCCTCCTTCTCTTGCATGGTTTGGTAATGGCTGGGATCCACCAGGCCGGATGCCTGCGTTTGGAGGATTGGGTCTTGGTTATATTTGGGATTGCATAATCCATGCATTCCTGAAGGTGTTCATAGAATGCATTTATAAAGGGTTCTGAGGTCTGGGCCATATTTTCCACAGGCACAAGGGCTTTAATGGATTCCACCTCAGTTTGGAGGAGTGCAAAAATAGAAGTTATGTTCTTACCATAACGTTCCATGTTAGTTGTCTTCTTCTCGCCTTCTTTCTTGCTGGAAGGGTTCGGAGCTGACCTCGGCTCTGACTCGGCCACTCTAAAGCTCGAGAGTTGGTTCCACCGGCTCGAGGCCCCCCTTATATCCCACAATGCTAGGCGTGAATTACCTCAGATCTCGTTTGTGAGCTAGGCCCAGCTAATAATACAACCAGGAAAAACTGGAAAAGAGTCCACCTCTATAAACAAAGGGAAAGAGAAAGGGTGACCTAAGCCTGATCTAGGAAAATATGCACAGCACTGCATATACCTATCGCAAAGAGGTGGTAGAAAGAGAGGTCACAATCAAACTCCTCTAGGTCTGTCCAGGCCAGGGGGAAGGAGGGTGGGACGCAAGAAAGAAGGTGAGAAGAAGACAACTAACATGGAACGTTATGGTAAGAACATAACTTCTATATGTTAAGTTGTCTATCTCGCCTTCATTCTTGCTGGATGGGACCGCATCCCTAGCACCTTGTCCCGGGTGGCCTAACGGAACAGACTCTTGAGAACAGTGGAACCAAAGTTAGCTCTATGCCTAGAAGCTAAATCCAACTTATAATGTGAAATGAAAGTGTGAGGAGTAGCCCAAGTAGCCGCTGCACAAATGGTGTCAATAGGCAGTCTGTCTTGGAAGGCTATAGAAGTAGCCAAAGCTCTGGTGGAATGGGCTTTAGGTTTGTTAGGCAGCTTTTGGTGTCTTATTTCATAGACAATGGAAATTAGAGATGTTAGCCATCTAGATAGTGATACCTTGGAAACAGAAAGTCCCTTTCTGCCTTCTGCATAAGAGACAAACAGCTGGTCAGATTTTCTGAATTGTTTGGTTCTATCCAAATAGTACCTTAACTGACGATGAACATCTAGCCAATGCAATTTTTGTTCAGACCTATTAGAATATTCTGGAAAAAACACAGGAGGTCAATGCTTTGATTTAGGTTAGATGCCGAGGCTATTTTAGGTAAAAAGGACGGGTTGGTTCGTAAGGATACCCTGTCCTTATGGAACAACAGATAAGGAGGTCGACAGCTGAGTGCATTAAGTTCTGAAACTCTTCTAGCTGAAGTAATAGCTACCAGAAAGAGAGTCTTCCATGATAGCAATTTTAAAGAACAGGAAGCTGCAGGTTCGAAAGGGGAGAATCAAAGAACTGAGAACTAAATTTAGGTCCCAAGGAGGAGGAGGATTTCTTATAGGAGGTCTGAGTAGAAAAACTCCCTTCAAAAGGCTTTGCAAAGCTTGTGGGACATTATGGCAGACTCTGAAATGCCCACATGAAAGTTAGAAATAGCTGCCAATTGAACTTTAAGAGTAGAAGGAGATGAACCTGCATGGAAGAGTTCAGCTAGAAAATCAAGGACTATTTGGATGGAAGCAGTGAAAGGATCTATGTCCCTTCCTTGAGCCCAATAGGCGAAACGTTTCCACTTACTCAGATAAATCTTTCGAGTGGAAGATTTATGGGAAGCTATCAAAATATCTCGAACAGAGTGAGATATTTGAGGAAGCCTGGCTAAGGTTGGAATTGGAGGAACCAAGCAGTGAGGTTCAGAGAGGGGAGGGAGCGATGAAACTGACCCGACTAATGGATCAAAAGATCTGGAACTAGGTCCAGATGCCAAGGTTGCTCCAACAGAAATTGATGCAGAAAGGGGAACCAAACCTGTCGAGGCCAGTAAGGAGCAATGAGGATCAAGGAAGCCTTCTGAGTGATTGCTTTCTGTATCACTTGAGAGATTAGTGGGAAGGGAGGAAATGCATACAAAAGTCCCCGGGGCCAAACTTGGACTAGAGCGTCTCTGTTGGGCTGGCCTGGTAATGGGAATAGGGTGAAATAATCTCTGCACTTGCTGTTTTGGGGAGTAGCAAAAAGGTCGCAGCAAGGCTGACCCCACTTGAGAAAAATTTCTCTCACAACAGAGTCTTTCAGAGACCACTCGTGAGGCATGAGGATAGCTCTGCTCAACTTGTCCGCGATTTGATTGGATTTCCCAGGGATGTGCGTTGCTATCAGAAACCGCTGAGAAGAAATCGCCCATTGCCACAGTCTGAGTGCTTCTCGACATAGGGGATAGGACCTGGTTCCGCCTTGTTTGTTGATATACCACACTACAGACATATTGTCCGTCTGGATTGCTATCGTTCCCAAGGGAAGAGAGTCTTGAAGGGCTTGCAACGCTAAAAGCACTGCTCTCATCTCTAGAACATTTATGTGCAAGTGGCATTCGTCTGGTTGCCATGTGCCCTGGACAGTTCTGCCCTGATAATGCCCCCCCTACCCGATCAGGGAGGCATCCGTTGTCATAGTAGCAACTGGAGGAGAAGGAACAAAGGGTCTTCCCAAGAAGAGCTGGGGGGAAGACATCCACCACAGAAGATGATTCCTGCATGTTTGCGTAATCATAATGGTGTGGGACATCGGAAGTTGCTGGTATGACCATTGTGTGAAGAGCATCCATTGAAGGATTCTCATGTGGAATCTGGCTAATGGAAGCAGAGGTATGGCAGCTGCCATTATCCCCAATACTTTGAGAACTAACCTGGCTTTGACTCTGTTGCTGCTGAAGAGGAGCGAGACCAGTTTGTGTATGTCTGTTATTCTCTGATCTGTTAGTCTCGCAGACATGTTGACTGTGTCTAGATTTGCGCCTATGAAGGTAATAGTACGACAAGGCGACAAAACAGACTTTTCGCAATTTATTGAAATGCCTAAGTTTTGACAAATGCGAAAGGTGTAGTCCCTGGCCATTAGAAGAAGATGCTTGGTGGGAGCTGTGAGGAGCCAGTCATCCAAATATGGAAACACCTGGAATCCTTGACGTCTCAGGTGAGAAGCTACCACTGCCATGCATTTGGTAAACACCCAGGGGGCAGTGGTGAGACCAAAGGGCAGGGCCCTGAATTGAAAATGACTGGTTCCCAGCCTGAAGCGGAGGAATCTTCTGGAGCGTCTGTTCATTTTTATGTGATAGTATGCATCCTGAAGGTCTATAGAGCACATCCAGTTTTCCTTTCCCAATAGGGGAAGGATGGACTGTAGCGTGACCATCCGAAATCTTGTTTTCTTGACCGACTTGTTCAAGATACTGAGATCCAAAATTGGTCTCCAGTCCCCTGTTTTCTTTGGAACTAAAACGAACCTGGAGTAGATTCCGGATCCTTGCTGGTCTGCTGGAACTGGCTGAATTGCTCTTTTTGCAAGCAGCTTTGAAATTTCCAAAGCTGCAAGATCCCTTTGAGCGGGTGGAACATCTGGAAGGGATTTTTTTGATTGGTTTGGAATGCGAACGAAGGGAATGGAATAGCCTTCGGAAATGATGGACTGTACCCACTTGTCTTGAGTTAGGGATAGCCAGGCCTCTGGGTACAGTGACAATCTTCCCCCGACTGCCTCTGAAGGTGGACAGTCGGGCAACACCTCAGGGATGCTGAAAGGGCTTATCGGAAAAGGTTTTTCGATTGCCCTGGTTCTGGACCCCTCTGCCTCTGGGGCGACGTCTACCATTATTGTTCCCTCCTCTGCCTCTGGAGGGGAACCGACTCTGTGCGTCAGGCAAATTCCCTTGAGATTGTTTGCAGAACCACATTTTCCCACTTTTCTGGCCTTTGGGGTAAGGTCTAGAAGGAGTAGAAAAACGGACTCCGACGGCAGATAGAGTTTTGCCATCCGTCTCGCACCTCGTCAAGGTTTCTTTCACTTGAGGACCAAAGAGAGATGATCCATCAAACGGGGAATTAGTGAAAGACGTTTTAAAGGGGTCCACAAAATTGCATAGTTGCATCCAGGCATGCCGGCGTAAGGCGACACCTGTCCCTGTGGCTCTACTCGCTCCATCAGCCGCATATGAAAGGAGGCGCATGGAGGAGTTAGCTATCGAATTCAGGGTAGTCAGCTGGGTGTTCATTTTGTCCTGAAAATCTGCAGTGGTAGGATCCTTCAACATCTCACTCGCTTCCTTGATCAAGTCTCTCTGGAGACGGGTGAAATGGCATAGGTAGTTCAGCGAATGCATTGCAAAGGTCGCTGACGAAAACATCCACTTCCCATACCTGTCCATAGACCTAGATTCTTTGTTAGGGGGATGAACAGGCACTGAAGGATCAGCTAGTTCCTTCTTGGTGGCAGCAGCTACCACCATAGCATCCACAGTAACACCTTTGGTCAGAAATTGTTTGTCAGTTTGTGCTGTTATAAATTTAGAAGGTCTCCTGGGGGTAGGGTCCACTGAGTCAGGAGCCGTCCAGGCTTTCTTTGCCACCACCTGCATGAGGGGATCAAAGGGGGGGGACACCCAGGAGGTGGAAGGGCGAGAGCCAAACGCCTCAAGATACACAGATTCATCCTCCGAAGGGTTAAGGGCTGGCCAATTTCCCCTCTGTTTCAAGATCTCTAGAATGTCCGCAAAGGAGACATCTTCAGAAGGGGAACGGGGGGAATCCTCTAAATCTGTGTCAGAGGTGACAGACTCAGGTGAGTCTATGTGCTTCCTCTTACACTTTCTCTTCCTAGGGTGCTCCCCTGCCAATTCAGGGGAGGCCTCGGAAGAGGATGAGATCCCCACAGGGGATTCTTGAGGAGCTGGCTTTCTGCGGTCTGGGATGAGGGAGTGAGTAGACATAACCTGAGGCACCAAAGAGGGAGGGGCGGACGGAGCCGACTGTGGAGTTGAACAAGGTTCCAACACTCTCCGCATGACCTCGAATGCACCCCTGTCAGGCAGAGCCAGAGGTCCCGCCCGAGCAGCTGAGAACCTCCTCGGCACCGACAGAGATGGCTCGAGGTCGATGTTGGAGCCGAACTCACCAGCCAAGCACCGAGAGGGAGAGGGGGTGACAAGGGTCCGATGCCACTCACCCCTCGAGCCGACGAGGGAAGTCCGGCCGAGATTCTTCAAAAGAAGAAATCGGAGCCAACAACGGAGCCGAAGACAAATGTATCGGCTCCGACGCTACCACAGTCTCGGATCCGACGCCCGCCCGAGCTCAAAGGAGTCGGAGGAGGAATATTTAGAGGAATAGGTTGAGGCATCGACTGATGAGTCGGGCTCTGAAGCATTTGGGCCAGTGCCTCGGACTTTAGAAGTCGACTCACTACCCTCTGGAGGTCATGATCCGAGAGCCTCGATGACCTGGAGGAGTGAGATCTGTGGCTCCGTTCAGACAGCAAGGGAGACGCTGGAGCCGAATGAACGGAGCCAAGGGATGGTGACCTCGACCTCTTTCTAGATGTCGTCTCCGATGGTCTGATCGGAGCCGACCCAGGAATCTCCAATACCTCGGCTCCAGCCGGAGCCGAGGGAACCACAGAAACTGTAGTCAAAGACTCATCGGCACCAGCTGGAGCCGATGTAGCAGTAGGCTTCGAAGCCTTAGGCCTCGACTCAGAAACTGGAGTTGAGGTCTTAGAAGCCTTGGAAGGTTTTCCTGATGAAGCAGTTAGGGAACCTTCAGGCTTGAGCAAACCCCTTAGGATGAGTTTGTTCTTTCTTTCCTGCAGGACTCTGGGGCTGAAGCCATGGCATACAGCACAAGAGTCCTGCAGGTGTAAAGGTCCCAGGCAATACACACAAGAAGTGTGACCGTCTGTCAGAGACATTTTCTGACAGCACGAGTCACACTTCTTGAAGCCTGAGACCTTTGAATCCTTGGACATTTTCAAGGAACCGAAGTGTAACCACCACACAAAACACACACACACCGATTACACTATCAGAAAAAGGTAAATTAAACTAAAGCTAAAGAAATTAGTTAGTTTATACAAAATAAATCCCTACAAAACACATACACACCACTATTAGGGATAGAGGGCCCGAAGGCCTAAGGAAAGAACTTATCAGTTCTTGTGGGAAAGGGGCTGGATAAGGGTAGAAAGGACAATATCCACTACACTATAGCTAAAGAAGAAAAAGCTAAGCTAAAAAAGGGGTTTAAATAGTTATAAAGACTGATCTAATACCACTGACCTGAGCCGGTAGAAAAAAAACACACCTCGATCGCTGTAGTGGCAAACGAGATCTGAGGTAATTCACGCCTAGCATTGTGGGATATAAGGGGGGCCTCAAGCCGGTGGAACCAACTCTCGAGCTTTAGAGTGGCCGAGTCGGAGCCGAGGTCGGCTCCGAACCCACCCAGCAAGAATGAAGGCGAGATAGACAACTTAACATTTTGCCTTACACACGTTTTTCACTGTGGTTTTCTGGCCAGGGACTTGGGTCGGGATGTGAATATCCAGTGAGATTACTCTATGGTCTGATCTTACCAGTGAGGGATACACTTCTCGTCTAGGGCATAGAGTCCCCATGTTGGTGATTATCACGTCCAGTATGCTTACCCCTCTTGTGGGAGTGATAAGTTGTTCCACAGCATTTATAGGTTCATAGGTTCATACTAGGCCATCTGCCCTGGGGCAATTATAAGCCTAGCCCGATTCTGTATGGCTTACGCCACCCCTTGATTTGAGTATACTGTGCCCTTTTTAAGGTTTAGTTTACTGTGCCTCTGTCTAATAGTGACACGGGAGTAATCCTTGGGACAAACCTACGATCCCCCATCCACCTATCGAGATTCTTCTTGAAGAGATTCAGTGAGGTGCTCTGCCTCACATGAACTGGAATTCTATTCCAGAGTGAAGGGAGCCTCTGGGTTATGAACCTGTCCCTCCAGCAAGTTCTATTTATTTCTGTGCTGAGGTTCAAGTCCCTCGAGCGTGTGGCTCTAAGGGATTTAGATTTACTGAGGTGGAGCATGTCCATTAATTCTGGATTTGACATAGCTTTGTATGTCAGGCATAGATCGCCTCGAAGTAGGCGGTATGCAACTGAGTAGAGCTGGAGTTTTTTTAACTGAGCAGCATATGGCATCTGTTTGAGACCCTTGATCCTCTTGGTGAGATACTTTTGGGGTCTTTCTAATTGCTGCAGGTGTCGGGTAAGGTACATCCCAAAAGGGGCATTGTATTCTATGATGGGCCTGATGACGGATGAATAAAGGGGCACGATTACCTCTCTTGATCTAGATGTGAAACCCGTCGTGATGAGGTGGGCTATGTAGAAGGTCTTTCTAACCACTTTGGCAATGTGGTTTTCAAAGGAGAGATTGCTATCAACTTGGGTCCCCAGGTCCCTAATAACTTTCTCTGTACTTAATGGGTTTCCACCTATGTGGTAATTTGTGGGCACATTGTTTTTGCCAAAGGGTATGACTATACATTTTTTGGCATTTAGCTTTAAACCATGGTGCTGGCACCAGTTATCTGTCTCTGTGAGACCTTTTTGAAGGATGTTTGTGTCAGCTGGAGAGTTGATTATGGCGCCCAGTTTGCAGTCGTCTGCGAACTTGGTGAGCCATAGTCCTCCCACGTTTACCTGTACCTCGGAAAAGTATATACTGAACAAGAGTGGTCCCAGGACAGAACCCTGTGGGATGCCACTTGTGATCGGTTTTGAGTCTGACATGGCTCCAGCAACTCTCACTCTGTGGGTTCTGTCTTTGAGCCAGTTTGCGACCCATCTTGTGACATAGGGGTTTATATTTAAGCTGGATAGCTTATCTATGATGCCCGAGTGGGGTATTGTGTCAAATGCCTTTGCAAGGTCCAGATAGGCTGTGTGGACCACCTTCCCTTCATCGATGGCTTTGGTGACTGTTTCGAAGAAGTCAACCAGGTTCAAAAGGCAGGATCTGCCCTTGACAAAGCCGAACTGGGTAGGATCTAGTGTCTGTAGGTCCCCAATGTCTTTGTTTATGAGCTCCATGATGATCCTCTCCATAACCTTGCAGACTAAGCTAGTCAGTCTTATGGGGCAATAGTTTCCAGAGTCTGTAGAGGCTCCACCTTTGTGGAGTGGGACTACATTTGCTGTACGCCATTCTGTGGGCACATATCCTGTAGTGAGGCTGAGATTGTATAGCTGTTTTATTTGAGGGATTAGTTCCTCTTGGAGTTCATGTAGGACGCAACCTGGGACACCATCTGGTCCCATGGAAGCAGTGTTTTTTGCTTTGGAGAGGGTGGCCTTCACCTGAGCATCAGAGATGTTTGAGAGGCAGCCCTCTGCCGGGATAGATACTTGCTCTTTTGGGGGGGAGGGGGTGGAGAAGTTTGCACTGAACCTGTCTGCCAGGATATTGGCGATGTCTGTGGGTTCAGTGTATTTTTTGTCATTTAGAATCAACTCAGAACAAGTCTGGGAGTTGCATCCCAGGTTCCTTACATAACTGAAAAAAAGCCTTATGATTGTCTTTGGTGTCCTGTGCAATTTTTCTCTCGAAGCTGGCCTTGGAGGATTTTATGAGGATCATAATTTTTGCTAGTACTGATCAGAGATGCCTTCCCTATTAGGGATTTTGCTCTATCATGTAGTAGCTTCCTCCTTCTGTTGTACAGTTTATTTATGGCAGGGGTCCACCAGACTGGACGCCTGCCTTTGGATGATCGGGTCTTGGTTTTGTTTGGGATAGCATGATCCATGCATTCCTGGAGATGTCCCTAGAATGCGTTTATATAGGATTCTGCAGTTTGGGCCGTAGTTTCCACTGGCCCTAGGGCCTTGAAGGATTCCACTTCGGTTTTGAGAAGTGAGAAGTTTGCTTTTGAGAAGTTTTTCACTGTGGTTTTCTGGGCTGGGGGTGGGGTCGGGATGTGGACATCCAGTGAAATTAATTTATGGTCTGATCTTACCAATGAGGGATATACTTCTGGTGTGGAGCATAGAGTCCCCATGATGGTAATGATCAGGTCTAGTATGTTGTCCCCTCTTGTGGGAGTGGTGACTAGTTGTTCCATAGCATTTGAGTTTATAATTTCCAGGAACCTTTGGGCTAAGGTGCTGGGGCTTGAGTAGTGCTCCCAGTCAATGTTTGGGTAGTTGAAGTCCCCCAATATAATGGTGTTCGGAGAGATCTTCATGTTCTCCAATGTTTTCAGGAAAGCTGAGTGGGATTCTTGACTTTGAGAGGGTGGTCTGTAGGATGCTATAAACTGAAAAGCAGTCTTGTTCACTGTTAGTTGCACATGGATGGTCTCTGATACTTTGTGCAATGCCACTAACCTGGAGGTGTGGATATCCTTGATAAATATGGAAACTCCCCCTCCTTTTGTGGTTCGGTCCAGGTTTTGGGGCCGAAAAGCATGATATGAGGTATAGCCTGGTAGTGCTGGGGTGCTCTCTGGAGCCTTGAACCAGGTTTCTGTCACTGCACAGATATCGATGTTCTCCATACTGAGGAGAGCTTCGAGTACGTGCATCTTGAGGTTAAGACTTCTGGCGTTAAGCAGCATTACCCTTAGTTTCTTGTTCCTTGTGCCGTCTATGGGGGTGGGTTTGAATTTTGAGCCTTGCCTAAAAAAGGCACTATGGGGGTGGCAAGAGCCTTTGCCAATATCTGAAAGCCCAGTGGTGACAGGTGCAAGCCGTCCCTAGCAAAGCAACGTGGTTTGTCGAGCATGTCATCCCAGGCTGACAGACACTGGATCCCCTTTGAATGACACCAAAATTTTAGCCAGTTGTTAAAATCGATCATTTTGTCTTTGTACTGTGGCATCATTCTAGGTGAGGGTAAGATGCTGCTCAAGGTCAGGGTCATACCAGCCTGGGCTACATGATCAGAGAGCTCCTCTATGTCTCTTTTCATGTAGTCCAGGGAGGTACGTCTCAGGTCATTCACACCAGCATGTACAATGACTGAGTCATATTTGTATTTGCTTTGGAGTGACCTGAGTGCTTGCATTATGTGGCGGATCCTAGCACCCGACAGGCAGCTCACCGTGACCTTCTCTTTATTCAGCCTGGCGAGTGGGACGTCAGTGTGTCTGACAATAGAGTCACCTATTACAAGAGTATCAGGTGCGTTATTCAGCCTTAAGGGCTGTGGCTGCTTGGCACACTGACTTTGTGGGCTATGTGTTGTGCGTGTTTTGTTTTGAGGTAGGGTTTGCTTGGATGTCTGCTTTGGAGGTCTCTGTTGCTTAGGTAGATTTTTATTTAGAGCCTCCGAGTATGTTTTGGTGTATTTATGTGTTTGGTTCGCTGATGTGGTGGGACTATGTGATACTGGAATTGTGTTGTGTGAGGTTACCTTCTCCTCCTGACTGGTTACATTAGTTTTGAGATGAGAGAGGTCAGCCTCCAGTTTGGCTAAATAGTTGCATCTCTCACATATATTTGAACCTGTTTGGAGGAGGAGAGGGTTGTCCGTGTACATGAGACAGTTGTAACATTGCCTCAAAATTCCCAGATTCACCAGCTGGACTGGAGAGGAAACCATTGACTGACCTTTGGACATGCTAGAGTAATACAGGGAAACTGAATTTAAGACGGACCAACAGAGGACAGGGTAATCGTAGAGAGTATAAGAGTAAGTATTGCTTATGGTTTTAATAGTGCTAACTTGTAGGATTACTTAATTGGACCACTGAAGGGCCTTAGAATGATAATATGGTGTTTAAATTGAGAGATAGAGCAGTTCTAAGGGAAAAAGTGAAGAGCAGACTTTGTGGAGCCAGGAATAGTTTAAACGCAATTAGGCGGCGCTGCCCGCTGTTGTGCTATGCACAAAAACATGCAAAACCGCGCAAAAGAGGGTTTTAAGAGAGGAAGATGAAGGAGTTTGGAATTTACCCAAAATGGCCAATAAAACTACAGTTTCAAGTCAGTAACCACTCCCACAGGGGCAGGCAGGCTGCTCAATGTTTTTCACTGCCACTGATCAACAGAGAGACTTCCCTTTAGCCCAAGCAAAAAATGGCCTCCAAGAAACTTACAAACAGTTCAAGAATAGCAAGCCTGTAACTGAACTTTTTTAAATCTCAGAAAAGTGGGAAAAAAGCAAGAGTTTTTTTGTTTTTTTTCAGAGATAGCAGAGGTTCACAAGTATCAACAAGTTATAACAGTGCAGTAAATGACCCCACACAAGAGTGCTAGGCCAAAGACAGATAAAATGCAAGTTTTGAGAAAAAAATTATTTTAAAAATAAGTGCAAACAGGAAATTCAGTAAAAAGCTCTAGGTTGTGCTCTAAATACAGTTACTAATACAGAAATCAAGTTTAACAAGCCAGAAAATGCTCAAAATATGCGGCTATGCAGAAAAACTTAGCAAATAAACAGAGGAAAAATACTTAAAATCTCAAAAGTGGCTCCTTTCTTCTCTCAGAGTTTTCTCCTCTTGGTGGGTGCTTCACCAACAGCCAACAAGCCTGAAAAGATGCCAAAACCACGAGGCAACCAGGTTTTAAGATTGGAAGATGAAGGAGTTTGGAGTTGACTCAAAATGGCCAATAAAACTACAGTTTCAAGTCAGTAACCACTCCCACAGGGGCAGGCAGGCTGCTCAATGTTTTTCACTGCCACTGATCAACAGAGAAACTTCCCTTTAGCCCAAGCAAAAAATGGCCTCCAAGAAACTTACAAATAGTTCAAGAACAGCAAGCCTGTAACTGAACTTTTTTAATTCTCAGAAAAGTGGGGAAAAAAGCAAGATTTTTTTTGTTTTTTTTTTTTCAGAGATAGCAGAGGTTCACAAGTATCAACAAGTTATAACAGTGTAGTAAATGACCCCACACAAGTTTATGAATTCTAGCAACCTTTGCCCTAGGCTGTTGGAGCTAGAATAATGCTCCCAGTCTATGTTTGGGTAGTTGCAGTCGCCCAATATAATGTTGTTTGGAGATACCTTCATATTTTCATGTGTTCTCAAGTAGGCCAAGTGCGGTTCCTGGATTTAGGAGGGTGGTCTGTAGCAGGCTACAAACTGGGAGGCAGTTTTAGCCACTGTTACTTGCCCATGGATAGTTCGTGCTGCTTCTTGCTGTGGCACCAACCCGGGAGTGTGGTTATCCTTGACAATTATTGATAGTCACCCTCCTTTTGTAGTTTGTTCCATGTTTTGGGGCTGTAAAGCATGGTATGAGGTGTAACCTGGTAGTGTTAGAGTGCTCTTGTGAGCCTTGAACCAGGTTTCTGTTACTGCACAGATATCAACATTCTCCATACTGAGGAGAGTTTGGACTGCATGCATCTTGCAGTTTAGACTTCTGGCATTGGGTAGCATTACTTCTAGTTTCTTATCCCTTGTGATACCTATGGAGGTGGGTTTGTGTTTTGAGCCTTACCTATTCAAGGCACTATGGGGGTGACAACAGGCTTTGCCAGTATCCAAAAGGCCAGGGGTGATAGGTGCAAGCCATCCCTAGTGGGTAGAGCATCGTGTCTGTCTCAGCATGTCATCCCAGGCTGACAGGCATTGGTTCCCCTTTGACTAACAGCAATACTTAAGCCAATTGTTGTAATTGATCATCTTGTCTTCATATTGTGGCATCATGCTTGGTGAGGGTAGGATGTTAGTCAGGGTCATCAAGTCTGCATATACTACATGGTGTTACATTGCTTAACACATGGCAATCATGCCTCAGGTGGTGCTGCAGGGTTGCCTATGTTGGATGCACATACTACACTCCCTGTACATGTTTGAAAGCAGGTTGTGTCAACTTAGGCATCCCTTTTACTATATGTGTGAGTCAGAGAGAGGTATCATTTCCAGGGTTCCTACTGAGCCAGTGTATGTGCTGTGTGTTGCCTCTTTGCCAAGGCCAAGGCATACTGTGCATGCCTCCTTCTGCCTACTGGGGAAGGCTCAGGTTGTTCCTCCTCCGAGTCACGCTCTGCCTGTGATGGCCTTGGCAATGGTGGGGGCTGTTTGGCCCAGGCCTATGCTGGTCCTGCTGCAGCTGTTTTCGCAGAATCATATTATGTAGCATAGCACATACCATGACAATTTGGGTACAAGTAGTTGGTGAGTACTGCAAGGCTCCACCAGATGTGTCCAGGCACCGGAACCATGACTTGAGCAGCACAAACACACGCTCTATTACATTACATGTTTGTGGGTATGCCTCATTATGGAGTTCCTGTTCAGGTGTGTGCATTTCTGATGGGTGTCATCAGCCACGGCTCCAGTGCATAGCCAGCATCCCCGAGTAGGTGACCATGTGGGATGTCCCCATTGGCAAATGTCTGGTACAGCTGCGTCAGATGCCAAATATGGGAATCATGGTAGCTTCCAGGGCAGCCAGCACACACATTCATTATTATGCCCTTGCCATCACACACAACCTGGCAGTTGATGGAGGGGAAGCCCTTGCGGTTAATGTAGGCCCTACTCCGCTCACCGGCTGGTGCTTTGATGCATATATGCGTGCAGTCTATTGCACCCACTACCTCAGGGTATTCTGCTATTTGCTGGAAGAGATGCATATTGCTGGCCAATACCTCACGGGAATTGGGGAAATATACATGATCACCGACATGTGTTGACATGGCATCCAGGAACTGGTGCAGTACCCTGGATGCTGATGCCTGTGATATCACCATCATATCACCAGTTGGTCTCTGGAAGGTACCTGTTGCTAGTATTCTTAGACCAGCACATACCCTGGTTTCCACTGGGATGGGTTCCCCTCTGTTGGTTCTGTGTGTGAGGCGTGGCCTGCACAGCTCAACAATTTGCTGTAGGGGTCTCTGTCCACGCTATAGCGCTCCACTATCTCCAGCTCATGTAACCCCTGGTAGGTGACCCTGGGCCTGTACACTCTTCTCCGTCTCCTCACTGTGGGTTGTCTGGCAGCATTTGCATTGTCACCACCCTCAGCATGTTGCGTATGTCGCCTTATAACAGCTATGGCAGCCCCTAGCATTTTTTGTCTTAGTGAAGCTTTTTCAGTTTTCACTTCTAATAGCTTACTTCAGTGTTGCAGTGTCTCTTGAGAGAAACATACTGCACTGTTGTTTGCAGAGTTTTAAGTGCTGGGCTGGGCTACTGTTCTGCCTGTGTAATTGCCTGCTTCTGATTGTTTGCACCTGTTACCTCTGCTAGTATTCTCTGGTAGCTTCCTACAATTTCTTCTGCTTCCTTTTTCCTTTCTGTTTCCTCGGGGGGCGATGCGCAAACATGCTCACAGCAGCTAACACGTGCACACACATGCTTAGACGGACTAAAACTTGCTTATTCGGGTTAAGAGTGCCTCTTTGGTCCTCTTCAAAAGGAACCTTGATGATTGAATGGGAGAAAGGAAATTCAGCCCGGGGATCACGTCAGTCGCCCTGCTAGACAGGGGTCCAGGGAAGTAAATAATGTGAGAAGAAATAGCCAGGGAATTGTTATGGCT